>NW_027259813.1:0-22830 GCF_045791955.1 Oncorhynchus clarkii lewisi
AAATTTTTAAATTTTAAATCCAACTAACTGGATTCCATTTCTTCCGGTCTCCACCAGGATGTTTTGAATGTGCACATTGGCAGCCATTGATTTGAAAACGAGGAGCTATTGAATATACATCGCCCTGTAATCATTTTGATAGATTATAAACGTTTACTAATACCTAAAGTTGGATTACAAAAGTATTTCGAAGTGTTTTGTGAAAGTTTATCGTTGACTTTTTTAATTTAAAAAAATGACGCAGCGTTTAAAAACAATGTTTTTTTCTGAATGACACAGCTTCCATAGAAAGCTATTTTGGGTATATATGGACCGATTTAAACGAAAAAAAGACCCAATAGTGATGTTTATGGGGCATATAGGAGTGCCAAGAAAGAAGCTCGTCAAAGGTAATGAATGTTTTATATTTTATTTCTGCGTTTTGTGTAGCGCCGGCTAAGCTATATCTTTGTTTACATCGCATTCAGGCATTTTGGGGTGTTGCATGCTATCAGATAATAGCTTCTCATGCTTTCGCCGAAAAGCATTTTAAAAATCTGACTTGTTGGCTAGGTTCACAACGAGTGTAGCTTTAATTCAATACCCTGCATGTGAATTTTGATGAAGGTTTGAGTTTTAACGAGTACATTTAGCATTTAGCGTAGCGCATTTGCATTTCCAGGTGTCTACTTGAGACATCTGCGTCTCAAGTAGGAGCAAGAAGTTAATAACAGTAGTAGTTTAGTGGTAGTAGGGGTGATAATAACAGTAGTAGTTTATACGGGTAGTAGGGGTGATAATAACAGTAGTAGTTTAGTGGTAGTAGGGGTGATAATAACAGTAGTAGTTTAGTGGTAGTAGGGGTGATAATAACAGTAGTAGTTTATACGGGTAGTTTGGGTGGTAATAACAGTAGTAGTTTAGTGGTAGTTGTGGTGGTAATAACAGTAGTAGTTTATACGGGTAGTAGGGGTGATAGTAACAGTAGTAGTTTATATGGGTAGTAGGGGTGATAAAAACAGTAGTAGTTTATACGGGTAATATGGGTGGTAATAACAGTAGTAGTTTATACGGGTAGTAGGGGTGATAATAACAGTAGTAGTTTATACGGGTAGTAGGGGTGATAATAACAGTAGTAGTTTATACGGGTAGTAGGGGTGATAGTAACAGTAGTAGTTTATACGGGTAGTAGCGGTGATAATAACAGTAGTAGTTTATACGGGTAGTAGGGGTGATAATAACAGTAGTAGTTTATACGGGTAGTAGGGGTGATAATAACAGTAGTAGTTTATACGGGTAGTATGGGTGGTAATAACAGTAATAGTTTATACGGGTAGTATGGGTGATAATAACAGTAGTAGTTTATACGGGTAGTAGGGGTGATAATAACAGTAGTAATTTATACGGGTAGTAGGGGTGGTCATAACAGTAGTAGTTTATACGGGTAGTAGGGGTGATAATAACAGTAGTAGTTTATACGGGTAGTATGGGTGGTAATAACAGTAATAGTTTATACGGGTAGTATGGGTGATAATAACAGTAGTAGTTTATACGGGTAGTAGGGGTGATAATAACAATAGTAATTTATACGGGTAGTAGGGGTGGTCATAACAGTAGTAGTTTATACGGGTAGTAGGGGTGATAATAACAGTAGTAGTTTATACGGGTAGTATGGGTGATAATAACAGTAGTAGTTTATACGGGTAATACAACCACCTAGCTACATTACAACCAGCCCATAATAGTGTGATGTGCAATGGGCACATTATTCCCCATCTCTGTCTTGTGGAACGCTAAACTTACATATACTATATCTATTCGACTACACCTCTAACATAACCAATTAAACAATCTACAACTTATTTAATAGGATATTTTACATGCATACTACACCTCTAAACACAACCAATTAAACAGTATAGCACTTATTTAATAGGATATTTTAATGCATACTACACCTCTAAACACAACCAATTAAACAGTATAGCACTTATTTAATAGGATATTTTACATGCATACTTATTCGATCTCATAATAGACCAATTAATAAAAAATAAAAATAATAAAAAAATTAAAATAAAAATAAAAAATAAAAAACGAGCAAAACAAGATCTCCCCGATCAATGCCTTAGGTTCTTATGTAAAAAAAAATTGGCAACGATTCATACTCACGTCAGTACTTTCTGATCAAAATTTGGTTTAGACTATAATATAATATGCAGATTTCGATTTAACAGGCTCTGCTCACCTTATATAGAGCGCTCCGATCAGATTTCCTGAGGCAAGATGAATGGCTGGACAAGTCACTCTTCCGTCTGATTTTTGAGCCGTGATCAGTCTCGTCCTCTCACACTAACTTATCATAGATCGAATTCAAGAATAACCATCCTCACGCTACCAAGTTCTGTTAGTGTTTAAATACTGGAGAGTTGAGACCAAATCACGGACGCTGGACAGAGTGGATTTCAGTTGTAACAAAAGACAGTTTTAATGAGTCAAAGATATCTTGTCCCGCAGTTTTACGTGCACGGATCTAGTTCATATAACTCGTCAAGGAGTCAGGTGAAAAAGAGGCCTTATACAAAGGTTACATTCATTTTTATACATAGAATAAAGTAGGTGGAGTCTTGTCGTTTTGGTCTTCTGACTGGTCACAAAGGGTTGGAGGCGGGCCTTGCTCTAACCAGAGCGGGCCCCATTGGTGCACAGCAGAGTCTTGTTCTGAGCACCCGACCAGTAGAGGGGGTTGAGATGTGTGTTTATACAAGGAGATATTTGTGTGTCTGGAAATCTGATACAGGAGAGCAGAGGGGGTCGTGAAAGAAGAGAACAGAGGGGGTCAGTCTTATGGCTGGGTGTATGTGTTCTTGCGATGGAATGTCTTTGTTTCCTGGGGTCGGGAGACAACCAAGCTGAGGGGATAGTGTTAGGGGGTAGTTTTATTGCTGGCTGTGTGAGCTAGTTCCTGTTTTAGCAAGGGTACGTAAGATGACTTGAGTCAGGCG
Organism: Oncorhynchus clarkii lewisi; assembly: GCF_045791955.1. Lineage (NCBI taxonomy): Eukaryota > Metazoa > Chordata > Actinopteri > Salmoniformes > Salmonidae > Oncorhynchus > Oncorhynchus clarkii. The sequence goes on from NW_027259813.1 coordinate 2,985, forward strand.
GTTTGGCTTAATATATGAGCTATGTGTATGAATATTTATATAACACATCACAACCAGCCCCTAATACAACCACCTAGCTTCATCACAACCAGCCCCTAAAACAACCACTAAGCTACATCACAACCAGCCCCTAAAACAACCACTAAGCTACATCACAACCAGCCCCTAAAACAACCACCTAGCTACATCACAACCAGCCCCTAAAACAACCACCTAGCTACATCACAACCAGCCCCTAATACAACCACCTAGCTGCATCACTACCATTGATAACTATTGCAGTACCACTTTAACAAGGCTGCAAACACACACACACACACACACACACACACACACACACACACACACACACACACACACACACACACACACACAAACACTTCACATTGTTATAAAACTTCTACAGAACACACACACACACACACACAACCACTGCACATTGTTATAAAACTTCTACAGAACACACACTGACTTTTTGTCATGATTGAACTACCTAACATCACATGAAGCCTAGAGTGAAAAAGAGATTCTATAATATCCACAATACTCACTGAGACACAGAACTGTCTAACTGCTTCTCAGGGTCAGCTGGCTTGCTTTATGTCATGGGAGTACACCTAAAAAACAAAACAATGGTTGAACATCTATCCAAACATAGAATGTAACCTGTAAGAGAGCAGCACAAGACATCATGAGTCATGATTCATTTACATCACCTGAAGCCTGGAGTAAAAACAGAGATGCTATAATATCCACGATACTCACTGAAACATAGAACTGTCTCACTGCTGCTCAGGGCCAGCTGGCTGGCTTCATTCTGTCAAAGTACTGGACATCAATAATACAGACAGAAAAAAGAGACATTCGACATTTTGGAGCAAAATAATGGTAAGAAAAGCAAGTCATAGGAAATATGTCGCAACTACCTTATTGGAGGAGCAATTTTCTCAACAGCTGGCTTTTCTCTGCACCTCTATGGATCATCATCATCATCATCATTATCATCATCAAATTTATCAAATGTATTTATAAAGCCCTTTTTACATCAGCCGGTGTCACAAAGTGCTGAACAGAAACAGTCTATGTTATGGAAAGAGCAGGTGTTAATGTTTTGTGCACTCAGTATATGTTGTGTATACAAGCTCATTCCCACAGAAAACTGCAGAGGGAAGCAGCACCACCCATCTATGGATCATTACGTCAGTATCCAGGACCATTAGGATGTCCTTCTCAGTAACCATGACGATGTCCTCCTCAGTAACCATGACGATGTCCTCCTCAGTAACCATGACAGTATCCAGGACCATTAGGATGTCCTTCTCAGTAACCATTAGGATGTCCTTCTCAGTAACCATGACAATGTCCTCCTCAGTAACCATGTCAGTATCCAGGGTCATTAGGATGTCCTTCTCAGTAACCATTAGGATGTCCTTCTCAGTAACCATGACAATGTCCTCCTCAGTAACCATGACAGTATCCATGGTCATTAGGATGTCCTTCTCAGTAACCATTAGGATGTCCTTCTCAGTAACCATTAGGATGTCCTCCTCAGTAACCATGACAGTATCCAGGATCATTAGGATGTCCTTCTCAGTAACCATGACAGTATCCAGGACCATTAGGATGTCCTCCTCAGTAAACATGACAGTATCCAGGACCATTAGGATGTCCTTCTCAGTAACCATGACAGTATCCAGGACCATTAGGATGTCCTCCTCAGTAACCATGACAGTATCCAGGACCATTAGGATGTCCTCCTCAGTAACCATTAGGATGTCCTTCTCAGTAACCATTAGGATGTCCTTCTCAGTAACCATGACAGTATCCAGGACCATTAGGATGTCCTCCTCAGTAACCATGACAGTATCCAGGGTCATTAGGATGTCCTTCTCAGTAACCATTAGGATGTCCTCCTCAGTAACCATTAGGATGTCCTTCTCAGTAACCATGACAGTATCCAGGACCATTAGGATGTCCTTCTCAGTAACCATGACAGTATCCAGGACCATTAGGATGTCCTCCTCAGTAACCATGACAGTATCCAGGACCATTAGGATGTCCTTCTCAGTAACCATTAGGATGTCCTTCTCAGTAACCATGACAGTATCCAGGACCATTAGGATGTCCTTCTCAGTAACCATTAGGATGTCCTCCTCAGTAACCATGTCAGTATCCAGGACCATTAGGATGTCCTCCTCAGTAACCATTAGGATGTCCTTCATTTAGGATGTGTTCTTCATTTACATCAGGGCCCTCCTCCACTGTCCTCCACTGTCCTCCACTGTCCTGGTCATGTGTTCTTCATCTCCATCAGGGCCATCCTCCACTGTCCTCCACTGTCCTCCATTGTCCTCCTCAGTAACCATGACAGTATCCAGGACCATTAGGATGTCCTTCTCAGTAACCATTAGGATGTCCTTCTCAGTAACCATTAGGATGTCCTCCTCAGTAACCATTAGGATGTCCTTCTCAGTAACCATGACAGTATCCAGGGTCATTAGGATGTCCTTCTCAGTAACCATGACAGTATCCAGGACCATTAGGATGTCCTTCTCAGTAACCATGTCAGTATCCAGGACCATTAGGATGTCCTTCTCAGTAACCATTAGGATGTCCTTCTCAGTAACCATTAGGATGTCCTTCTCAGTAACCATGACAGTATCCAGGGTCATTAGGATGTCCTTCTCAGTAACCATTAGGATGTCCTCCTCAGTAACCATTAGGATGTCCTTCTCAGTAACCATTAGGATGTCCTTCTCAGTAACCATGACAGTATCCAGGACCATTAGGATGTCCTTCTCAGTAACCATGACAGTATCCAGGACCATTAGGGTGTCCTCCTCAGTAACCATTAGGATGTCCTCCTCAGTTTCCATTAGGATGTCCTTCTCAGTAACCATTAGGATGTCCTTCTCAGTAACCATGACAGTATCCAGGACCATTAGGATGTCCTTCTCAGTAACCATGACAGTATCCAGGACCATTAGGATGTCCTTCTCAGTAACCATGACAGTATCCAGGACCATTAGGATGTCCTCCTCAGTAACCATGAAAGTATCCAGGACCATTAGGATGTCCTTCTCAGTAACCATTAGGATGTCCTCCTCAGTAACCATGACAGTATCCAGGACCATTAGGATGTCCTTCTCAGTAACCATTAGGATGTCCTTCTCAGTAACCATTAGGATGTCCTCCTCAGTAACCATTAGGATGTCCTTCTCAGTAACCATGACAGTATCCAGGGTCATTAGGATGTCCTTCTCAGTAACCATGACAGTATCCAGGACCATTAGGATGTCCTCCTCAGTAACCATTAGGATGTCCTCCTCAGTAACCATGACGATGTCCTCCTCAGTAACCATGACAGTATCCAGGACCATTAGGATGTCCTTCTCAGTAACCATGTCAGTATCCAGGACCATTAGGATGTCCTTCTCAGTAACCATTAGGATGTCCTCCTCAGTAACCATTAGGATGTCCTTCTCAGTAACCATTAGGATGTCCTTCTCAGTAACCATGACAGTATCCAGGACCATTAGGATGTCCTTCTCAGTAACCATGACAGTATCCAGGACCATTAGGATGTCCTCCTCAGTAACCATTAGGATGTCCTCCTCAGTTTCCATTAGGATGTCCTTCTCAGTAACCATTAGGATGTCCTTCTCAGTAACCATGACAGTATCCAGGACCATTAGGATGTCCTTCTCAGTAACCATGACAGTATCCAGGACCATTAGGATGTCCTTCTCAGTAACCATGTCACTATCCAGGACCATTAGGATGTCCTTCTGAGTAACCATTAGGATGTCCTTCTCAGTAACCATTAGGATGTCCTTCTCAGTAACCATGACAGTATCCAGGACCATTAGGATGTCCTTCTCAGTAACCATGACAGTATCCAGGACCATTAGGATGTCCTTCTCAGTAACCATGACAGTATCCAGGACCATTAGGATGTCCTTCTCAGTAACCATGACAGTATCCAGGACCATTAGGATGTCCTCCTCAGTAACCATTAGGATGTCCTTCTCAGTAACCATTAGGATGTCCTCCTCAGTAACCATGACGATGTCCTTCTCAGTAACCATGACAGTATCCAGGACCATTAGGATGTCCTCCTCAGTAACCATTAGGATGTCCTTCTCAGTAACCATGACAATTATCCTCCTCATTAACCATGACAGTATCCAGGGTCATTAGGATGTCCTTCTCAGTAACCATGACAGTATCCAGGTCCCTTAGGATGTCCTTCTCAGTAACCATTAGGATGTCCTTCTCAGTAACCATGACAGTATCCAGGACCATTAGGATGTCCTTCTCAGTAACCATGTCAGTATCCAGGACCATTAGGATGTCCTCCTCAGTAACCATTAGGATGTCCTTCTCAGTAACCATTAGGATGTCCTTCTCAGTAACCATGACAGTATCCAGGGTCATTAGGATGTCCTTCTCAGTAACCATTAGGATGTCCTTCTCAGTAACCATTAGGATGTCCTTCTCAGTAACCATGACAGTATCCAGGACCATTAGGATGTCCTCCTCAGTAACCATGACAGTATCCAGGACCATTAGGATGTCCTCCTCAGTAACCATGACAGTATCCAGGACCATTAGGATGTCCTTCTCAGTAACCATTAGGATGTCCTTCTCAGTAACCATGACAGTATCCAGGACCATTAGGATGTCCTTCTCAGTAACCATGTCAGTATCCAGGACCATTAGGATGTCCTCCTCAGTAACCATTAGGATGTCCTTCTCAGTAACCATTAGGATGTCCTTCTCAGTAACCATGACAGTATCCAGGGTCATTAGGATGTCCTTCTCAGTAACCATTAGGATGTCCTTCTCAGTAACCATGACAGTATCCAGGACCATTAGGATGTCCTCCTCAGTAACCATGACAGTATCCAGGACCATTAGGATGTCCTCCTCAGTAACCATGACAGTATCCAGGACCATTAGGATGTCCTCCTCAGTAACCATGACAGTATCCAGGACCATTAGGATGTCCTTCTCAGTAACCATTAGGATGTCCTTCTCAGTAACCATTAGGATGTCCTTCTCAGTAACCATGACAGTATCCAGGACCATTAGGATGTCCTTCTCAGTAACCATTAGGATGTCCTCCTCAGTAACCATGTCAGTATCCAGGACCATTAGGATGTCCTCCTCAGTAACCATTAGGATGTCCTTCATTTAGGATGATTTCTTCATTTACATCAGGGCCCTCCTCCACTGTCCTCCACTGTCCTCCACTGTCCTGGTCATGTGTTCTTCATCTCCATCAGGGCCATCCTCCACTGTCCTCCACTGTCCTCCACTGTCCTGGTCATGTGTTCTTCATTTCCATCAGGGCCATCCTCCACTGTCCTGGTCATGTATTCCTCCAATCATGAACTTTTCAGTCTTTTCCACTGTACAGCGAGGCTCCTCAGCTCACACTGCAAGTTGTCAACAGTTGCTTCGGCTATCAAATCGAAGCAAACATTTGCTGAGCTCTTGAAGGGCTGTCTCTGGAAGACCATTGGATGTTAATTGGGAGAAGTTTCTAGGATCCAGAAGGGCTAGGTCAGCATATAGTGAGAGAAATCACCTGTGGATACTATCTGTGACTGTGTCCGTCATTTAATTGTGGTCTTGTACTTTATAGACACTCTCTGCCTCTGTCAAAGCTTCATCTTAATCATTCTCTCTTTATGTCGTGTTGTGTTGTCTCTCTTGTTGTGATGTGTGTTTTGTCCTATGTTTATATTTGAGTTATGTATTTATTTTAAATCCCATGCCCCCGCCCCCGTAGGAGGCCTTTTGGTGGGCCGTCATTGTAAATAAGAATTTGTTCTTAACTGACTTGCCTTGCTAAATACAGGTAAAAAAATATATATATATATAAAAAAATCTCTTAAGCCATCTCTCCAGACCTGATTTTGTTCTTTCTTGCCCTTTTCTGTGGAGTGGCTTCCACCTCCTCCAGCTCTGTGTCCTCATCCTGTTCTTTGATCTTCTTATTTGCAAACGGAACATATGTGTCTGTAGCTGCCTTAATGGTGTCAGTTTCTTGACATGCCTTTCAGGGTTTCCTGTGTAGCCACAACCATTCGATGGGCAGACAGGATGTCCCCCCCGCTTGTCTGCAGGTATTTGGACAGTGTTCTCAAATATACAAATATATATTTGAGCTGTCAGTATCGTCTCATACCGGAGAAGAGCCTCAGTAAATCCTCTTGCCTTCACCCGAACAGTTGTCTTCACGTTGGCCTGTCTTTGTATGGCTGATAGTGTGAGGAGGACTTCAACAGTTGTCTTCACGTTGGCCTGTCCTTGTATGGCTGATAGTGTGAGGAGTACTTCAACAGTTGTCTTCATGTCCGTCTGTCCTTGTATGGCTGATAGTGTGAGGAGAACTTCAACAGTTGTCTTCACGTTGGCCTGTCCTTGTATGGCTGATAGTATGAGTAGTTTCCACTTTTCACAGCCGTGCACCTGGTAATTTGATTTGGGCACCTGGTAACCCAAAAAGAAGACCCCATAGAGACCCTGGTCTGGTTTTCCAAAAGATCCAAGGACCTTCGTCAAAGCCCTATCCTTACGCCCACCAGCGTGTTTCTCTGATTGTAGATTAGGCGTCTGTATCTCGTGTCCTGGCTCTTCTTCTCCCACACATCCATCCTTTGGTAGGATTCACGGAGTAAATCATCAATGTCATTAAGGAGAGAAAACAGTGACCCACAGTGACCCACTTGCCAAGACAATTTCAGTTGTTGTCAGATGAAACCAGATGAAGGACACGTGCATAGCACCAGACATGTAATTGATTGGGGAACTTTGAGGATAACAGAGTAGAGAAGCCCTTATATTTGCCCTGCATATTGGATGCTCCATCCGTAGCATTGCCAATGCACTTGCTCATGTCTAGTTTTAGTTGATCCACGACATCTGCCAACAACTGGGCAGAGTACTGTCCAGCGGATGCCTCGCACTTCACAGCAGCCACGAGCCTCTCACGTACGACATGTGTCACATATCTCACAATGACAGAGCACTGATCTTGAGAAGTGATGTCCTGAGTTGTGTCGATCTGGACAGAGAACATTCCGGCTTTCTCAAGTTCACTTGACGTGGTCTCTTGGATAACGCTCTGAATTGTCTGAATGACGGTGTTGATAGTATTTTTTTGAGAGGAGTGTGATGAGAGAACCTCGGTCTCTTGCCCTAGAGTGATGTAGGTTCTTACTTTTCTCAATGCATTCGGTGAGATGTTGTTTCAAGCAATGTCCTACCTTCCCAGCAATATTATCACCTCTAAGAAATGACCGTGATGGATACTGGTGTTCTCTAATGTATACGCAGACTCAGACTGTATCCCCCTGTAACTGAGCCCCCATCTTGTCAATGACTTTCACTATGTCTACAACACGTTCCAGCACCTGCCTTCTCCTGCGTACCTGCTCTCTGTGGGCAGACACCTGACTGCATACACCTGACTGCAGACACCTGACTGCAGACACCTGACTGTCTGCTTTGGAGGACATTAGAACGTATTGCCTCAGCACTACTTCTGTTGCTCTTCTCATGCTCCTCTACCCTTTGTACATGAGGGGCATTGGCAAACACAATGTAAGTCATTACATTTATGTACCCCACAATTGCACCGATTGGACATAACACCGAATACATCTGTTTATCCTACAGCTACTGTAAACAGTAATCATGAGCCTATAAACCAGAGTTACACTGTTAGCACTGAGGCGTGTGCAATAGTAGGAAAACCACTTTATGCAGCTCACCCTGCACTATCAGCTCCAATGTAAATAACATGAGCATGTCTACCTCTGATAAGCTTCCCAGTAAAGCATTAAAAACAATCAAGCAACCCAGAAAGTGCTAAAAAATATCCCACATTAACATACGTAGCCTAAGAAACAAGGTCCATGAAGTCAATAACTTGCTTGTACCAGATGACATGCATATTCTGACTATCTCTGAAACTCACTTAGATAATATCGTTGATACAGTGGTAGCAATAAATGGTTATAACATCTACAGAAAAGACTGAAATGCCAACGGAGGCAGTGTTGCGGTCTCTACTCAGAACCACATTCCTGTAAAGCTTAGAGACGATCTCATGTTAAATACTGTTGAAGTAATCATCTGCCTCACCTAAAGACCATTCTTGTAGGACGCTGCTGTAGACCACCAAGTGCTAACAGTCAGTATCTGGATAATATGTGTGAAATGCTTGATAATGTATGTGATATCAACAGAGAAGTATATTTCTGGGCGATTTAAATATTGACTGGCTATCATCAAGTTGCCCACTCAGGAAAAAACTTCAATCTGTAAGCTGTGCTTGCCTACCTGGTTCATGTTATCAGTCAACCTACCAGGGTAGTTACAAACAGCACAGGAATTAAAATCATCAATGTGTATTGATCACATCTTTACTAATGCTGCAGATATTTGCTGTAAAGCAGTATCCAAATCCATAGGATGTAGTGATCACAATATAATTGCCATATCTAGGAAAACCAAAGTTCCAAAGGCTGGGCCAATAATATAGTGTATAAGAGGTCAAACCTTAAATAAAAAATTTGGGGAAAAAAGCCAACTCGGCTCCTTTATTCATTGAATCAGATGGCTCATTCTTCACAAAGCCCACTGATATCGCAAAAGACTTTAATGACTTTTTCATTGGCAAGATAAGGAATCTTAGGGATGACATGCCAGCAACAAACGCTGACACTACACATCCAAGCACTTAGGGCCAAATTATGAAAGACAAAAATTGTACTTTTGAATTCTGTGAAGTCAGTTTGGAAGAGGTGAAAAAATGATTGCTGTCTATCAACAATGACAAGCCACCGGGGTCTAACAATCTGGATGGAAAATTACTGAGGATAACAGCAGACGATATTGCCACTCCTATTTTTCACATCTTCAATTTAAGCCTACTAGAGAGTGTGTGCCCTCAGGCCTGGAGGGAAGCTAAATTCATTCCACTACCCAAGAATAGTAAAGCCCCCTTTACTGGCTCAAATATCAGCCTGTTACCAACCCTTAGTAAACTTCTGGAAAAAAATGTATTTGACCAGATACAATGCTATTTCACAGTAAACAAATTGAATTTCAGCATGTTTATAGAGAAGGACACTCAACAAGCACAGCACTTACACACATGACTGATGATTATGGAGGCTGTCTTGTTAGACTTCAGTGCATCTTTTGACATTATCGACCATAGTCTGCTGCTGGAAAAACGTATGTTATGGCTTTACACCCCCTGCTATAATGTGGATAAAGAGTTACTTGTCTAACAGAACACAGAGGGTGGAAGACTCTCAAATATAATCCTGTTAGAATCAGGAATTCCCCAGGGTAGCTGTTTAGGCCCCTTGCTTTTTATATATTTTTTTACTATCGACATGCCACTGACTTTGAGTAAAGCTAGAGTGTCTTTGTATGTGGATGACTAAACACTATACACGTCAGCTACTACAGCGACTGAAAAGACTGCAACACTGCAGTTAGTTTCAGAGTGGGTGGCAAGGAATAAGTTAGCCCTAAATATTTCTAAAACTAAAAGTATTGTATTTGGAACATAACACTCACTAAACCCTACATCTCAACTAAATCTTGTATTAAATAATGTGGAAATTGAGCAAGTTGAGATGACTAAACTGCTTGGAGTAACCCTGGATTGTAAACTGTCATGGTCAAAGCATATTGATTGATACAACAGTAGCTAAGATGGGGAGAAGTCTATCTATGATAAAGCGATGCTCTGTCTTCTTAACAACACTATCAACAAGGCAGGTCCTAGTTTTGTCGCACCTTGACTACTGTTCAGTCATATGGTCAGGTGCCACAAAAAACGACTTTGGATGTACAGGTGCCACAAAAACGCCCTTGGATGTACACAGAGAGCTAATATTAATAATATGCATGTCAATCTCTCCTGGTTCAAAGTGGAGGAGAGATGGACTTCATCACTACTTTTATTTATGAGAGGTATTGCCATGTGGAATGCACCGAACTGTCTGTCTAAACTACTGGCACACAGCTCGGACACCGATGCATGCCCCACAAGACATGCCACAAGAGGTCTCTTCACAGTCCCCAAATCCAGAACAGACTATGGGAGGCAAACATTACTACATAGAGCCATGACTACATGGAACTCTATTCCACATCAAGTAATTGATGCAAGCAGTAACATTTGATTTAAAAAACACCTTATGGAACAGCGGGGACTGTGAAGCAACACAAACATTGGCACAGACACATGCATACACACACACATGATAACATACACGCTATACACACACACTATACACACACACTATACATACACACTATACATACACACTATACATACACACTATACATACACACTATACACACACACGTGATAACATACACGCTATATACACACACTATACACACACACTATACATACACACTATACACACAAATGGATTTAGTACTGTAGATATGTGGTAGTGATGGAGTAGGGGCCTGATGGCACACAGTGTGTTGTGAAATCTGTGAATGTATTGTAATGTTTTAAAATTGTATAAACTGTCTTAATTTTGCTGGACCCCAGGAAGAGTAGATGCTGCTTTGACAGGAACTAATGGGGATCCATAATAAACCCCAAGAAGAGTAGCTTCTGCCTTGGCAGGAACTAATGGGGATCCATAATAAACCCCAGGAAGAGTACCTGCTGCCTTGGCAGGAACTAATGGGGATCCATAATAAATACAAATCCCCTTTGGTGAACATGTTTCCAATCCGTCATTCCACTCATAAAAATACTGCTGTCAGTAAGCTTCACAAATGCCATACAAATTGAACAGCATAACGAATGGCTTTCTTCATTGTATGACATCCATTTCCGATTGGAGCCGTCTTTAAAACAGAAAACTCTCTATACCACAGAGTTTTTGATTCCAGCATCGGGTGGAAAGGTCAAGGTTTTTTAAGTCATCTGACCTGGTTTCTTGAAATGATGTCAGTAATTTATGTGTCGTTGTTTTGGGCCCAGCATTAATATGAGGCGGTTTTGGGCCCAGCATTAATCTGAAGCGGTTTTGGGACCAGCATTAATATGAAGTGGTTTTGAAACCTAGCATTAATATGAAGTGGTTTTGAAACCCAGCATTAATATGAAGCGGTATTGGGCCCAGCATTAATCTGAAGCGTTATTGGGCCCAGCATTATTATGAAGCGGTTTTGGGCCCAGCATTAATATGAAGCGGTATTGGGCCCAGCATTATTATGAAGCGGTTTTGGGCCCAGCATTAATATGAAGCGGTTTTGGGCCCAGCATTAATTTGAAGTGGTTTTGGGCCCAGCATTAATTTGAAGCGGTTTTGGGCCCAGCATTATTATGAAGTGGTTTTGGGCCCAGCATTAATATTAAGCGGTTTTGGGCCGAGCATTAATTTGAAGTGGTTTTGAAACCCAGCATTAATATGAAGCGGTTTTGGGCCCAGCATTAATATGACGGTGTGAGGAAGAGTTAGCGGTGTTCATTAGACCATGACAGTACGGGGAGGACCTACCTGAACTATGTCCAATACACGCATTTTCATTTTCCCTCGTAAAATATTTTGCTTTGTATTGTCCAATGCCTGTATGAATTAAGATTTGGGACCTACTTCTTTGGTTCCCAATCTAGCGGTTGCAAAATGTTCCTCGGTACCTCAAATTAAGCAAAATCAAGATGTTGTTGTTGTATTTAATTAATATAGGCAATTTTAACGTGGAAAAATGTTAGGAACTCCTGCCCTATTGAATGTCTCCAGTCTCTGCCAGCAGGTGGCAGTATTGTCCAAAAAAAGGGTTTCCTCCACGGTCTCACTGGATCTCTCCTCACTGGTTAGTATTCTGTACCTCATTGTTTTAAAACATTATATATTAGACTCCTCCTCCACATGATCTCTGTCCTCTCACTCTTCACCTGCTCTCTTTCTCTTCTTCACCTCTCTCTCTCTCTCTCTCTCTCTCTCTCTCTCTCTCTCTCTCTCTCTCTCTCTCTCTCTCTCTTCACCTGCTCTCTCTCTCTCTCTCTTCACCTGCTCTCTCTCTCTCTCTCTCTCTCTTCACCTGCTCGCTCTCTCTCTCTCTCTCTCTCTTCACCTGCTCTCTCTGCTCTCTCCTTCACCTGCTCTCTCTACTCTCTCTCTCTCTCTCTCTCTTTCTCTCTTTACCTGCTCTCTCTGCTCTCTCTCTCTCTTCACCTGCTCTCTCTGCTCTCTATCTTCTTCACATGCTCTCTCTGGTCTCTCTCTCTCTCTCTCTCTCTTACCCTGCTCTCTATCTCCACCTGCTCTCTCTCTCTCTCCACCTGCTCTCTCTCTCTCCACCTGCTCTCTCTCTCTTCACCTGCTCTCTCTCTCTCTCTTCACCTGCTCTCTCTCTCTTCACCTGCTCTCTCTCTCCACCTGCTCTCTCTCTCTCTCTCCACCTACTCTCTCTCTCTCCACCTGCTCTCTCTCTCTCTCTCTCTCTCTCTCTCTCTTCACCTGCTCTCTCTCTCATCTTCACCTGCTCTCTCTCTCATCTTCACCTGCTCTCTCTCTCTCTCTCCACCTGCTCTCTCTCTTCAGTTGCTCTCTCTCTCTCCACCTGCTCTCTCTCTCTTCGCCTGCTCTCTCTCTCCCGTCTTCACCTGCTCTCTCTCTCGTCGCCTGCTCTCTCTCGTCTTCACCTGCTCTCTCTCTCTTCACCTGCACTCTCTTTCTCTCCACCTGCTCTCTCTCTCTCCACCTGCTCTCTCTCTCTCTTCACCTGCTCTCTCTCTCTCTCCACCTGCTCTCTCTCTCTCTTCACCTGCTCTCTCTCTCTCTCCACCTGCTCTCTCTCTCTTCACCTGCTCTCTCTCTCTCTCTTTACCTGCTCTCTCTCTCTCTTCACCTGCTCTCTCTCTCTCTCCACCTGCTCTCTCTCTCTTCACCTGCTCTCTCTCTCTCTCTCCACCTGCTCTCTCTCTTCAGTTGCTCTCTCTCTCTCCACCTGCTCTCTCTCTCTTCGCCTGCTCTCCCTCTCCCGTCTTCACCTGCTCTCTCTCTCGTCGCCTGCTCTCTCTCGTCTTCACCTGCTCTCTCTCTCTTCACCTGCACTCTCTTTCTCTCCACCTGCTCTCTCTCTCTCCACCTGCTCTCTCTCTCTCTTCACCTGCTCTCTCTCTCTCTCCACCTGCTCTCTCTCTCTCTTCACCTGCTCTCTCTCTCTCTCCACCTGCTCTCTCTCTCTTCACCTGCTCTCTCTCTCTCTCTTTACCTGCTCTCTCTCTCTTCACCTGCTCTCTCTCTCTCTCTCCACCTGCTGTCTCTCTCTCTTCACCTGCTCTCTCTCTCTCTCCACCTGCTCTCTCTCTCTCTTCACCTGCTCTCTCTCTCTCTTTACCTGCTCTCTTTCTCTCTTCACCTGCACTCTCTTTCTCTCTTCACCTGCTCTCTCTCTCTCCACCTGCTCTCTCTCTCTCTCCACCTACTCTCTCCCTCTTCCCCAGCTCTATCCTGTCTTCACCTGCTCTCTCTCTCTTCACCTACTCTCTCTCGTCTTCACCTACTCTCTCTCTCTCCACCTGCTCTCTCTCTCCACCTGCTCTCTCTCTCTCTCTTCACCTGCTATGTCTCTCTTCCCATGCTCTCTCTCTTGTCTTCACCTGCTCTCTCTCTCGTCTTCACCTGCTCTCTCTCTCATCTTCACCTGCTCTCTCTCTCTCTCCACCTGCTCTCTCTCTTCACCTACTCTCTCTCGTCTTCACCTGCTCTCTCTCTCTCTTCACCTGCTCTCTCTCTTTCCACCTGCTCTCTCTCTTCACCTGCTCTCTCTCTTCACCTGCTCTCTCTCTTCACCTGCTCTCTCTCTCTCTTCATCTGCTCCCTCTCTCTCTTCACCTCCTCCCTCTCTCGTCTTCACCTGCTCTCTCTCTCATCTTCACCTGCTCTCTCTCTCATCTTCACCTGCTCTCTCTCTCTCTCTCCACCTGCTCTCTCTCTTCACCTGCTCTCTCTCTTCTCCTGCTCTCTCTCTTCACCTGCTCTCTCTCTCTCTCCACCTGCTCACTCTCTCTCTTCACCTGCTCTCTCTCTCTTCACCTGCTCTCTCTCTCTCTTCACCTCATCTCTCTCTCTCTCTCTCCACCTGCTCTCTCTCTCTCTCTCTTCATCTGCTCTCTCTCTCTCCACCTGCTCTCTCTCTCTCTTCATATGCTCTCTCTCTCTCCACCTGCTCTCTCTCTCCACCTGCTATCTCTCTCCACCTGCTCTCTCTCTCTCTCTTCACCTGCTCTCTCTCTCATCTTCACCTGCTCTCTCTCTCTCTCCACCTGCTCTCTCTCTTCACCTGCTCTCTCTCTTCTCCTGCTCTCTCTCTTCACCTGCTCTCTCTCTCTCTCCACCTGCTCACTCTCTCTCTTCACCTGCTCTCTCTCTCTCTTCACCTGCTCTCTCTCTCTCTTCACCTCATCTCTCTCTCTCTCTCTCTCCACCTGCTCTCTCTCTCTCTCTCTTCATCTGCTCTCTCTCTCTCCACCTGCTCTCTCTCTCTCTTCATATGCTCTCTCTCTCTCCACCTGCTCTCTCTCTCCACCTGCTATCTCTCTCCACCTGCTCTCTCTCTCTCTCTCCACCTGCTCTCTCTCTCTCTCTCTTCATCTGCTCTCTCTCTCTCCACCTGCTCTCTCTCTCTCTTCACCTGCTCTCTCTCTCTCTTCACCTGCTCTTTCTCTCTCTCTCCACCTGCTCTCTCCCTCTTCTCCACCTGCTCTCTCCCGTCTTCACCTGCTCTCATTAATTTGTCCTACTGTAATATTTTGACTTCATTAGTTCTCCCCTCTACCTAATCTAATGTACTAGAGGGATAGCTCTATTGTTCTATTGTTAATCATAGTGATGATGTCAGAGCTTCAGACCTGCAAGGGAATGGAACTGTCAGCCTCAAGAAACTATGGGTAATGATTAGGTGATTATACCATTAAGGTATAGGAAGGTGTGTGTGTGTGTGTGTCTTCCATGAGCAAGATGTTAAGAGGAAGTGTTTTTTCATCATTGTCTGTTACCACTGGTGACAAAAAGCTAACATTGTCCAGCAAGCTCATCAGGTCTGACAACATCACCAAACCTGATCAATTTAGAAGAACAACCATCTAGTCTAGTGATTAACAGGTGCTTTTAAAGGGTTAAAATATATTTAAGGATATTAGATTACCAAAAGACATGAATATTTAACCGTTTCCTCTCTGACGATGTCGTAGATGTTCTTCCGGGTTCTAACTTCTTTCACCCAGAGGAGTCCCAAATGGCACCATATTCCCTAGATTACTACTTTTAATTAGAGCTCTATAGGGCTCTGGTGAAAAGTAGTGCACTATATAGGGTACAGGATGCCATTTGAGACACATGGCTGATTAGCCTAGCGACAGTGCCAATAAGACAGGATTGATTGTAGGAGATGGCCTTAGACTATGCTAATGTAATAGTGTCATACTGTATGTAAAGCAGGGGTGAGTTATTGTACACTCTTAGGAAGAAAAAAAAAAGGTGCTATCTAGAACCTAAGAGTTTTCTTCGGCTGTCCCCATAGGATAACCCTTTGTAGAACCTCTTTTGGTACTAGGTAGAACCCTTTTGGTTCCACGTAGAGAACCCTTTTGGTTCCACTTAGAACCTTTTGGGTTCCACATAGAGAACCCTTTCCACAGATGGTTCTACATGGAACCCCAAAATGATTCTAGCCGAAACCTCAAAAGGGTTCTACCTAGTACCAAAAATGGTTCTCATATGGGGACATTTTTTGCAGCCCTTTTTTCTAAGAAGTTTCTATAGTGGAAAGACCTGGAGGAAGATCATTAAAGCCACCTCCAACATGTCCCCCCAAGTCCATCTATCTATAGTATTATTAAGGTGATCTCTGTAACAAGTTAAATTAATGGACGGACATACTAGTGGATGGAAATGTTTGTGCATAGCAGAAGTTAACGTGTGTGTGTGTGTGTGTGTGTGTGTGTGTGTGTGTGTGTGTGTGTGTGTGTGTGTGTGTGTGTGTGTGTCCATCCATTACATCTGACACATGTCTTCACTCCATCCCACATGATGTCCTCTGGATGGTGAAACACTGACCTCAATAGTCTGTCACTTGGCACACTATTCCAGATGTAGTGCACTACTTTTGACCAGGACCCACAGGGCAGGAAATAGGGATCCGTTTGGGACACTTCAATACAGTGTCTAGGGGAGTAGTTCAGAGAGGCCCTAGAGAGTGTGTGTTTGTGTGTGACTACATGTCGTACCGAGGTGGCATCCTCTCACAGGCCTGGCTCAGAACGCTGCTCAGCGGCTGTCAGATTTCCAACTGGTTTTCCAAGCCTTCCCTGGTCTCTGTGTCTTTCAAGTCTCTCTGTGTGTGGGACTTCCTGGTCTCTCTCTGTGTGGGACTTCCTGGTCTCTCTCTGTGTGGGACTTCCTGGGCTCTCTCTGTGTGGGACTTCCTGGTCTCTCTCTGTGTGGGACTTCCTGGTCTCTGTGTGGTACTAGGTAGAACCCTTTTGGTTCCACGTAGAGAACCCTTTTGGTTCCACTTAGAACCTTTTGGGTTCCACATAGAGAACCCTTTCCACAGATGGTTCTACATGGAACCCCAAAATGATTCTAGCCGAAACCTCAAAAGGGTTCTACCTAGTACCAAAAATGGTTCTCATATGGGGACATTTTTTGCAGCCCTTTTTTCTAAGAAGTTTCTATAGTGGAAAGACCTGGAGGAAGATCATTAAAGCCACCTCCAACATGTCCCCCCAAGTCCATCTATCTATAGTATTATTAAGGTGATCTCTGTAACAAGTTAAATTAATGGACGGACATACTAGTGGATGGAAATGTTTGTGCATAGCAGAAGTTAACGTGTGTGTGTGTGTGTGTGTGTGTGTGTGTGTGTGTGTGTGTGTGTGTGTGTGTGTGTGTGTGTGTGTGTGTGTGTGTGTGTGTGTGTGTGTGTGTGGGTGTGTTGATGTTTTCCCGAGAGACTGTGGATGAATCTCTCCACTGGGATTCCGTGATTTCATTCCTGGATCTGTTCAATAATGTATGGAAGTACAGAGAGACCAGGAAGTCCCACACAGAGAGAGACCAGGAAGTCCCACACAGAGAGTGACCAGGAAGTCCCACACAGAGAGTGACCAGGAAGTCCCACACAGAGAGTGACCAGGAAGTCTCACACAGAGAGAGACCAGGAAGTCCCACACAGAGAGAGACCAGGAAGTCCCACACAGAGAGAGCCCAGGAAGTCCCACACAGAGAGAGACCAGGAAGTCCCACACAGAGAGAGACCAGGAAGTCCCACACAGAGAGAGACCAGGAAGACCCACACAGAGAGAGACCAGGAAGTCCCACACAGAGAGAGACCAGGAAGTCCCACACAGAGAGAGACCAGGAAGTCCCACACAGAGAGAGACCAGGAAGTCCCACACAGAGAGTGATCAGGAAGTCCCACACAGAGAGTGACCAGGAAGTCCCACACAGAGAGTGACCAGGAAGTCTCACACAGAGAGAGACCAGGAAGTCCCACACAGAGAGAGACCAGGAAGTCCCACACAGAGAGAGACCAGGAAGTCCCACACAGAGAGAGACCAGGAAGTCCCACACAGAGAGAGACCAGGAAGTCCCACACAGAGAGAGACCAGGAAGACCCACACAGAGAGAGACCAGGAAGTCACACACAGAGAGAGACCAGGAAGTCCCACACAGAGAGAGACCAGGAAGTCCCACACAGAGAGAGACCAGGAAGTCCCACACAGAGAGAGACCAGGAAGTCCCACACAGAGAGAGACCAGGAAGTCCCACACAGAGAGAGACCAGGAAGTCCAACACAGAGAGAGACCAGGAAGTCCCACACAGAGAGAGACCAGGAAGTCCCACACAGAGAGAGACCAGGAAGTCCCACACAGAGAGAGACCAGGAAGTCCCACACAGAGAGAGCCCAGGAAGTCCCACACAGAGAGAGACCAGGAAGTCCCACACAGAGAGAGACCAGGAAGTCCCACACACAGAGAGACTTGAAAGACACAGAGACCAGGGAAGGCTTGGAAAACCAGTTGGAAATCTGACAGCCGCTGAGCAGCGTTCTGAGCCAGGCCTGTGAGAGGATGCCACCTCGGTACGACATGTAGTCACACACAAACACACACTCTCTAGGGCCTCTCTGAACTACTCCCCTAGACACTGTATTGAAGTGTCCCAAACGGATCCCTATTTCCTGCCCTGTGGGTCCTGGTCAAAAGTAGTGCACTACATCTGGAATAGTGTGCCAAGTGACAGACTATTGAGGTCAGTGTTTCACCATCCAGAGGACATCATGTGGGATGGAGTGAAGACATGTGTCAGATGTAATGGATGGACACACGCGCACACACACACACACACACACACACACACACACACACACACACACACACACACACACACACACACACACACACACACACACACACACATACACACACACACACACACACACACATACACACACACACACACACATGCACACACACACCTAGTCACAATAAAACACAGCCATTTTTTCCAGCCAAAGAGAGGAGTCACAAAAAGCACAAATAGAGATCAAATGAATCACTAACCTTTGATGATCTTCATCAGATGACACTCATAGGACTTCATGGTACACAATACATGTATGTTTTGTTTAATAAAGTTCATATTTATATAAAAAAATCTGAGTTTACATTGGTGCGTTACATTCACTAGTTCCAAAAACATCCAGTGATTTTGCATAGCCACATCATTAAACAGAAATACTCATCATAAATGTAGATGATAATACAAGTTATACACATTGAATTATAGATATACCTCTCCTTAATGCAACCGCTGTGTCAGATTTAAAAAAAAACGTAACTAAAAAAACAAACCATGCTATAATCTGAGACGGCGCTCAGAACAATCAAGTCAAAATAGCCTCCATGTTGTAGTCAACATCAACCATAAATGACATGCTAAATATTCCCTTACCTTTGATGATCTTCATCAGAATGCACTCACAGGAATCCTAGTTCCACAATAAATGCTTGATTTGTTCGATAATGTCTGTTATTTATGTCCAATTAGCTACTTTTGGTAGCGCATTTGGTATACCTATCCAAACGCTTGTTCTGGTCAGCGTTACGTTGGACAAAAACTTCAAAAAAGTTATATTACAGGTCGAAGAAACATTTCAAACTAAGTACAGAATCAATCATTAGGATGTTTTTAACGTTAATCTTCAATAAAGTTCCATCCGGAGTATTCCTTTGTGTCTTCAGGAGCCATGGAACGCAGGTCGCTATCATGTGCAATGCGCATGACCAGAAAATGGCTGACTGCCAGACACCTGATTTATTCTGCTGTCATTGAGTCCCACAACACAGTAGAAGCCTCATTCAAATGTCTATAGACGGTTGACATCAAGTGAAAGCCCTAGGAAGTGAATCTTCATTCATATCTCAAGTGGATTTCAATGGGAACTGTGTTGAGTACATACCAGCCTCAGATTTCTCACTTCCTGTTTTGATTTCACCTCAGGTTTTTGCCTCCCATATGAGTTCTGTTATACTCACAGACATCATTCAAACAGTTTTAGAAACTTCAGAGTGTTTTCTATCCAATACTAATAATAATATGCATACATTAGCAACTGAGACCGAGGAGCAGTTTACTTTGGGAACCTTATTCATCCAAGCTATTCAATACTGCCCCCCCAGCCATAAGAAGTTTTAACCCATGCCAATAAAGCCCCTTGAATTGAATTGAGAGAGAGAGAAAGAGAAAACACACTATTCCAGACCGACACT
>NW_027259814.1:0-22800 GCF_045791955.1 Oncorhynchus clarkii lewisi
GGGGGCAATGCCCAGACCAGTGGACCAGGTTCTGGTTAACACTACAGAGCACTAACGATGGGGGCAATGCCCAGACCAGTGGACCAGGTTCTGGTTAACACTACAGAGCACTAACGATGGGGGCAATGCCCAGACCAGTGGACCAGGTTCTGGTTAACACTACAGAGCACTAACGATGGGGGCAATGCCCAGACCAGTGGACCAGGTTCTGGTTAACACTACAGAGCACTAACGATGGGGGCAATGCCCAGACCAGTGGACCGGGTTCTGGTTAACACTACAGAGCACTAACGATGGGGGCAATGCCCAGACCAGTGGACCGGGTTCTGGTTAACACTACAGAGCACTAACGATGGGGGCAATGCCCAGACCAGTGGACCGGGTTCTGGTTAACACTACAGAGCACTAACGATGGGGGCAATGCCCAGACCAGTGGACCGGGTTCTGGTTAACACTACAGAGCACTAACGATGGGGGCAATGCCCAGACCAGTGGACCGGGTTCTGGTTAACACTACAGAGCACTAACGATGGGGGCAATGCCCAGACCAGTGGACCAGGCTCTGGTTAACACTACAGAGCACTAACGATGGGGGCAATGCCCAGACCAGTGGACCAGGTTCTGGTTAACACTACAGAGCACTAACGATGGGGGCAATGCCCAGACCAGTGGACCAGGCTCTGGTTAACACTACATGGGGGCAATGCCCAGACCTAACGATGGGGGCAATGCCCAGATCAGTGGACTAGGTTCTGGTTAACACTACAGAGCACTAACGATGGGAGCAATGCCCAGACCAGTGGACCAGGTTCTGGTTAACACTACAGAGCACTAACGATGGGGGCAATGCCCAGACCAGTGGACCAGGTTCTGGTTAACACTACAGAGCACTAACGATGGGGCTATTTTTAGCCCTCTCATCAATCCCACACAATGGGGATTGAGCTGGGGTCAGTAAAGAACTGGATACCCTACTATACTCCATCAGTGTGTGCTAATGAGAGACGACTCCCAGAGCTGTGGGGTGAGAGTGGATGCCTCTAGCACTGGGCCACTGGGTTGAACATTGTGTGTCACAAATTACATCCTATTCCCCATATAGTGTACTACTTTGATTCGTAAAAAAACAATGGTGCAATGTGCCCAGCTCTCTAATCAAATTCTCAACTCAGGCACTTTTCATACTCCGGGTGTGGTTTCCCTTAGATACAGATCTAGGATCAGCTTCCCCAACCCTAACCATCAGTTGGAAAAAGGTTAAACTGACCCAGGATCAGTGTCTATGGGCAACCTCACCCAACTCTACACGCGTCATGGGCGGTACACGCGTCATGGGTGGTGCACGCGTCATGGGTAGTGCCCGCGTCATGGGCAGTACACGCGTCATGGGCGGTACACGCGTCATGGGTAGTGCCAGCGTCATGGGTAGTGCCCGCGTCATGGGTAGTGCCCGCGTCATGGGTAGCGCCCGCGTCATGGGTAGCGCCCGCGTCATGGGTAGTGCCAGCGTCATGGGTAGCGCCAGCGTCATGGGTAGCGCCAGCGTCATGGGTAGTGCCAGCGTCATGGGTAGTGCCAGCGTCATGTAGCGTCAGCGTCATGGGTAGCCAGCGTCATGGGTAGCGCCAGCGTCATGGGTAGCGTCAGCGTCATGGGTAGTGCCAGCGTCATGGGTAGCCCGCGTCATGGGTAGTGCCAGCGTCATGGGTAGCGCCAGCGTCATGGGTAGTGCCAGCGTCATGGGTGGGTCAGTAGCGTCAGCGTCATGGGTAGTGCCAGCGTCATGGGTAGCGCCAGCGTCATGGGTAGCGCCAGCGTCATGGGTAGCGCCAGCGTCATGGGTAGTGCCAGCGTCATGGGTAGTGCCAGCGTCATGGGTAGTACCAGCGTTTACCTTTTTCTTCTGCTCCTCTGAGGCTTTGATGATCCCGGGGTCTGATTTCCAGGACTTGCCGAAGTTGTAGAACAGACAGACACTGTTCAGGAGGAAAGGCAGGTGGACGGTGGCAAACGGGAGATGTACAGAGGAGTTAAGGAGGACGGCTGATTGGCTGAAAGGTGACTACAGCTCTTAAAGGGATAGTTCACTCAAATAACACAATGATATTTTGGTTTCACATCCTGTCAGGAGTCTGGACAAGGTCAGACAGAAAATGCTTTTTATATACTTCCACACTATGAGGTTGAATAATACTGTGAAATTGTGAAAATTATGATAAAGCCCTTATAGTGTAAGGGCTGTTTGAAAAGACTGCCTGAAACTTCAGCCTGCTTTGGCGTGATGGCATTTTGGCTTGCCTGGTAACATCAAAAGGTGCTAACTTGGACAATAGACCAATAAGAAAAAGAGTTCCACAGCTCTTTGCCAATAACAGGTAGTTTTCAGTTTTCCCTACTCAGACTGCTCCCAAACAGTCCTAACAATATTCTTGCTTGAGAAATTACTATTTGTTATGACGCTATCTATTCTTTTTGACATAAAAAAAAAAAAAAACAATCACATAAGGTACTTAATTGTTTGAAATTATTTGACAAAGTTAAAAACAGCTGCATTGGACCTAGACGGCTGTGCTGGCTCTGACAAGCCATAGTGACATCATCCAGACAGAGCGTGTGTCCCAAATGGCACCCTATTTTCTACGTAGTGCACTACATCGGCCAGAGTCCTATGGGCCCTGGTCTAAAATAGTGCACTATAAAGGGAATAGGGTGCCATTAGGGACGCAAAAAGACTCACCCTCCGCCCACTCCAGCCTATGAGGAAAGCAGCTCAGTGGAAGCTTGACTCATACTCTCACCCAACCAGAGTCCCGAGTCCCTCAGACATGCGTCATCATTTGCACAGGAAACGCAATGGAGTGAGTCTAACCAAAGGGAGTGGTCAGGCTTAACCCTAAAATGCCAATGTTGATCCATACAATCTCTTGTATCTAGAACCCAAGTTTACTTTTCACAGGGCCTGTAGTCATTTAATCAGGAACTACAAATGAAAAGAATCCCATAAACCTCCTTAGGAATTACAGCTTCAGAATTGTATTTGCATAGAATGTATTCCTGTATTTAGGAAATGCCTACACCCAAGGTCTACGGGCATTCCTCTGTGCATTTTAACCACACATTAACACATCTCCCACAGTGTGGAGTTAGAATGTTGATTCTATACATGAGAGAAACATATCTGATTGACTGACTAAATAAACTTTAGATTATGGAGTTGGCTTGAAGTCATTAATTATTGACTTGAGCCGTTTCAAGTCTGTATGGCCATCTAGTGATTGGGTGTGTGTGTGTGTGTGTGTGTGTGTGTGTGTGTGTGGGGGGGGGGGGGGGAGTTAGTGGGACACAAGGACATCTGTGGGCTGGTAAGGTAAAGAAGGATTTCCTCAATTATAGTGGGGGTGGAGTGAAGTCACGGCATGACAAACAACTAGATTCCAGGAAGGAAACTCGGAGCCCTACATAGGACATAGGGTGGCATTAGCATCTCGGGGCAACTTCCCCCTACAGTATGGTCTCAGCCATACTCTACAGTGCTTTCAGTCTTTAAAAGCTGAATGAGGTCATAAATCTGTATAATTATCACCAAAAGAAGTCTGGGCGCTTTAATTACCTCTTCCTCTGTAGGTCTATCTAGCTACTTCATAAGATAAACACTTCAAATTAACTGTGGGGCTGTATCCCAAATGGAACGCTATTAATCCCCATATAGTGTAGAGGAACATAGTGAATTTCCATATAAAGTAGTGCACTACAAAGGGAACAAGGTGACACTAGGGATTCGTGCATGGAAGTCCTTATCGCCTCACTAAATCAATGGGCCGTGATACTGTCGGCACGGAGCCGGTAATTCTTACAGTGATCGATGGAGATTCTCATATGGACGACGCTTCAATGTTTCCCTTGAGGCCTTGTTGTGTACGCCCTCCCCGTAGCAGCTATTAGTCTTTGGAATGGCTTAGGAGAAGAGGTGTAACACAAGATGGGCCAAACAAAAGGGTCATGCCAAGAATTTATCAAGCATGCTGATTTAAGGAGACTAATGGTGTTGACAGTGTCCGGGGTGACATTTCTCCTAGGTACAGATCTAGGATCAGCTGTCCCTCCCACAATCCTAACCTTAACCATTACTATGGACATTTCAAAACTGACTCGAGATCAGCATCTCGGGGCAACTACCCCCTACACCTCTTTACAGTGTGGTGTAGGGTGGGGTAGTCAGGGTGTCACTGAACGTCATCATTGTCTGGCTGAAGACTGAATGTCCTCCTAAAAGAACACATCACAGGACCAGCTCAGTCACAAACTAATAGACTTATACTATCTCCTCCTCCTCCAGTCTCCTACTAATAACTTCTACTCTCTCCTCCTCCTCTAATCTCCTACTTATAGACTTCTACTCTTTCCTCCTCCAGTCTCATACTAATAACTTCTACTCTCTCCTCCTCCTCCAGTCTCCTACTAATAGACTTCTACTCTCTCCTCCTCCTCCAGTCTCCTACTAATAGACTTCTACTCTCTCCTCCTCCCCCAGTCTCCTACTAATAGACTTCTACTCTCTCCTCCTCCTCCAGTCTCCTACTAATAGACTTCTACTCTCTCCTCCTCCCCCAGTCTCCTACTAATAGACTTCTACTCTCTCCTCCTCCTCTAGTCTCCTACTAATAGACTTCTACTCTCTCCTCCTCCTCCAGTCTCCTACTAATAGACTTCTACTCTCTCCTCCAGTCTCCTACTAATAGACTTCTACTCTCTCCTCCTCCTCCAGTCTCCTACTAATATTCTACTCTCTCCTCCTCCTCCAGTCTCCTACTAATATACTTCTACTCTCTCCTCCTCCTCCAGTCTCCTACTAATATACTTCTACTCTCTCCTCCTCCTCCAGTCTCCTACTAATAGACTTCTACTCTCTCCTCCTCCCCCAGTCTCCTACTAATAGACTTCTACTCTCTCCTCCTCCAGTCTCCTACTAATAGACTTCTACTCTCTCCTCCTCCTCCTCCTCCTCCAGTCTCCTACTAATAGACTTCTACTCTCTCCTCCTCCAGTCTCCTACTAATAGACTTCTACTCTCTCCTCCTCCTCCTCCAGTCTCCTACTAATAGACTTCTACTCTCTCCTCCTCCTCCAGTCTCCTACTAATAGACTTCTACTCTCTCCTCCTCCTCCTCCAGTCTCCTACTAATAGACTTCTACTCTCTCCTCCTCCTCCTCCAGTCTCCTACTAATAGACTTCTACTCTCTCCTCCTCCTCCAGTCTCCTACTAATAGACTTCTACTCTCTCCTCCTCCTCCAGTCTCCTACTAATAGACTTCTACTCTCTCCTCCTCCTCCTCCAGTCTCCTACTAATAGACTTCTACTCTCTCCTCCTCCTCCCCCAGTCTCCTACTAATAGACTTCTACTCTCTCCTCCTCCCCCAGTCTCCTACTAATAGACTTCTACTCTCTCCTCCTCCAGTCTCCTACTAATATAATTCTACTCTCTCCTCCTCCTCCAGTCTCCTACTAATAGACTTCTACTCTCTCCTCCTCCCCCAGTCTCCTACTAATAGACTTCTACTCTCTCCTCCTCCCCCAGTCTCCTACTAAGACTTCTACTCTCTCCTCCTCCCCCAGTCTCCTACTAAGACTTCTACTCTCTCCTCCTCCTCCAGTCTCCTACTAATAGACTTCTACTCTCTCCTCCTCCCCCAGTCTCCTACTAATAGACTTCTACTCTCTCCTCCTCCTCCAGTCTCCTACTAATAGACTTCTACTCTCTCCTCCTCCTCCTCCAGTCTCCTACTAATAGACTTCTACTCTCTCCTCCTCCTCCTCCAGTCTCCTACTAATAGACTTCTACTCTCTCCTCCTCCCCCAGTCTCCTACTATTTCAGTAACAATAAAACTGTGGTGACCCAGTACTTGTAACTACTTTAAGGAGAAAAGCTTTTCTCCTTTGAGTCCCATGTAGAAGATGTGTGCTGGGGCTGAAAAGACTCTCCTTTGAGTCCCATGTAGAAGATGTGTGCTGGGGCTGAAAAGACAACCGGTTGGGGCTCCACCAACGACACTTGATCTTGTTTTAAAGGATAACCAGTCTGTAGTAGCAGACTGAAAACCAGGAGGAGACAGAGTCAGAGATACCAAGCCCACACCTGGACGTCAATGCAGACACAAAGCCTAGACAAAGGCCAAGCCGCCTCCACTGATTACTATTGCAGAGACGTCGCATGACTGCCTCACAACAACCACAAACCACCACCGCACAACCACCCCAAAACTACCGTACCATCACTGCACCACAACCAACACAAAACTACCGTACAACCACCACCGCACCACAACCACCACAAAACTACCGTACAACCACCACCGCACCACAACCACCACAAAACTACCGTACAACCACCACCGCACCACAACCACCACAAAACTACCGTACAACCACCACCGCACCACAACCAACACAAAACTACCGTACAACCACCACCGCACCACAACCACCACCGCACCACAACCACCACCGCACCACAACCACCACAAAACTACCGTACAACCACCACCGCACCACAACCACCACAAAACTACCGTACAACCACCACCGCACCACAACCAACACAAAACTACCGTACAACCACCACCGCACCACAACCACCACAAAACTACCGTACAACCACCACCGCACCACAACCACCACAAAACTACCGTACAACCACCACCGCACCACAACCAACACAAAACTACCGTACAACCACCACCGCACCACAACCACCACCACCACCGCACCACAACCACCACCGCACCACAACCAACACAAAACTACCGTACAACCACCACCGCACCACAACCACCACAAAACTACCGTACAACCACCACCGCACCACAACCAACACAAAACTACCGTACAACCACCACCGCACCACAACCACCACCGCACCACAACCAACACAAAACTACCGTACAACCACCACCGCACCACAACCACCACTGCACCACAACCACCACAAAACTACCGTACCATCACCGCACCACAACCAACACAAAACTACCGTACAACCACCACCGCACCACAACCACCACCGCACCACAACCAACACAAAACTACCGTACCATCACCGCACCACAACCAACACAAAACTACCGTACAACCACCACCGCACCACAACCACCACCGCACCACAAAACTACCGTACAACCACCACCGCACCACAACCACCACCGCACCACAACCACCACCGCACCACAACCACCACCGGACCACAACCACCACAAAACTACCGTACAACCACCACCGCACCACAACCACCACAAAACTACCGTACAACCACCACCGCACCACAACCACCACCGCACCACAACCAACACAAAACTACCGTACAACCACCACCGCACCACAACCACCACCGCACCACAACCACCACAAAACTACCGTACAACCACCACCGCACCACAACCACCACCGCACCACAACCACCACAAAACTACCGTACAACCACCACCGCACCACAACCACCACCGCACCACAACCAACACAAAACTACCGTACAACCACCACCGCACCACAACCACCACCGCACCACAACCAACACAAAACTACCGTACAACCACCACCGCACCACAACCACCACCGCACCACAACCAACACAAAACTACCGTACAACCACCACCGCACCACAACCACCACAAAACTACCGTACAACCACCACCGCACCACAACCACCACAAAACTACCGTACAACCACCACCGCACCACAACCACCACCGCACCACAACCAGCACCGCACCACAACCACCACCGCACCACAACCACCACAAAACTACCGTACAACCACCACCGCACCACAACCACCACAAAACTACCATACAACCGCAGCTGTATCAGATTCAACCCAGATCACAACAATCAGACATTGAGACTACATGTGACCAACTGGGTACGGACCTCGGTCTACTGCGCGAGCCAAGACTGTGCTAGCCCGCTGAGCTACAGCCAAGGCATTAACTCAGAGCTAACGCGAGTCTTCAGGTCTCAGGCAAGGTTACCACCTCAGTTACATAACACCACTTCCCAAAGAGGCACAGTTGGACTGGAGTGAGGAGGGACTGCTTGAGTTTGTGAATGCTCTGGGGTGTAGTTTGCCTTAGGGACAGATGAGGTAGGATCAGCTTCCCTCCCCCAATCTTAACCATTAGTGGGGAAAATGCTAAACTGACCCAAGATCAGCGTCTAGCGTCAACTTCACCCTACTCCATTTAGGAATCCAGTCATCCCTTGCTGTAGCCGTCTACTGTTCTGAGCTGCCAGTTCACACTACATGATGAGGTACAGGCTACTGTTAACAGTGACTACGTGGACGTAGATATTCTTTGGATAGAACAGCCTTTCAACAAAGAGATAAGAGGCATTGAAGAGGACATCTCAATGGGCTGATTGGCTGTTGGGCAAGAGGTGAGACTGGAAAAACCTGCCTGACTATTAAATCTCAAAGCTGCATCACACAAGAGACCTGTGTATAGGTGTGAATTTCACTTACACTCATAGTGGTGGCTTATGTGAACTCTCCCAGATCAATGTTCCCATGAAAGACAAACAATTGTAACCAGAGGGAAACTGGTAACAAGACAGCCCCTGTTGAAAAAGCAGGAGAGGTTACAAGGGATTGACAGAGAGGTAGACGGGGAGCAGAGCAGCAGATCCAAGGAAACAAGCAACATCATGCAGATGAAATGGACTGAAGAAACACTCCTCTCCCATCAGCAGTCAAATGAGGCGGATAAGAGACCAACCCTCCTGACTTTAAATGGGGCATTCAGCAGTTTCAGACCCGGTAAGGGAATTTTCCATGACCAAAAAGCGACTGGAGGAGCCATCTTGGAGCTACAGAAACACATTGATCCCACAAGTCGCTTCATCGGGTCTGACTCAGTCAGCTGTGCTGCACCCTCAACAGTGTTGTGCACATCTTAACACTCAGTATTCATTAAAGACTGTCTCCACACAGAGCTGAAAGCACACCGAGTTCAGTGATACAACCTCTTATCTGGACAGGGGACTATTCATATGGAAAAGAGCGAGCCCAGCTTTATACAGGAGGCTTGAAACTTCAGCACCCCAGAGCACCTAGGACAACAGTTTCCCTCACCTCTTCACCGTCCGTGAGAGAATCAGTGCAGTTTGCAGGGGAAGTGAACTATATGGGAATAGATCTAGAGGAGATAGTGTCTTGTCTGAGAAATTAGACTGCAATGTTACTTCACAAGCCTCTGAAAAGGATCCGAGGGAGGGGGGGGGGCATTATATGACTTTTTGATCCAAGTTACCACAGAAATTGTCCGGCCTCTTGTCATAATCAACAAACTCCAAACAACCAGTATGGTTGCATCACAAGTGCCTCTGATGTCAACTGTGACACAAATGCAATGGTGTTTAGCATATAGAAATAATGAGTCTGCCTCCAAATGAAACATTTGCATTGTCTTGTTGGCCAGAAGTTGTACACAACAGTAAAGAGCCCTTGAGGGTGATATGATGCTCTCTGCACTGTAGTCTGAGAGGCAGGCCAATGCTCTTTAGCTGACCTCACACTCCAGTGCACTGTGGGTAATCATGACCAGAGGGGTTCCAGATGGAAGAAGGGATAGCCCATCTGTCTGTTTGGAATAGGCTGCAGTTTGACTGACACTCTAATCGACCAATAGCCACAGGGGAGATATTCATACACTTTTGCTCTCAGTCAAAACCCATCAATTCCCAGAAGCCACCTCCCTCCCTGATGAAAGAATTGATTGTTAGGAGGTGAATATTGACACACACAGCTGTCTTGCCAGGTGGCGCTGTGAACGAAAGGCCCTTGTACAGCACAGCAGCTCACTGATGTATCATGGTTGGAATGAGAAAAGGCAGAGGAAACCAGGAGACTCTTATTGTAAAGGATATCAATCCAGAACCAGTAGAACCAGGTCACGTACATCCAGAACTTGGTTGCCAGGTAGATTCCCAGGGGCAGGGCGCTGTGCATGGAGTGGTCAAAGAAAGACCTGAGGAGGAGGGAGGGATGGAGGGGCAATCACTGTTAGAACTCAGCAGTAAACAACATCACATCTCACAGTCCACAAAACCCTTAGAGCTGCATTTCAAAGTCAACCAGATAGAGAAATAAACCCAGCCCTAACCTGCTGGGATGTCTCAGGTTTACAGATAAATAAACCCAGCCCTAACCTGCTGGGATGTCTCAGGTTTACAGATAAATAAACCCAGCCCTAACCTGCTGGGATGTCTCAGGTTTACAGAGAAATAAACCCAGCCCTAACCTGTTGGGATGTCTCAGGTTTACAGAGAAATAAACCCAGCCCTAACCTGTTGGGATGTCTCAGGTTTACAGAGAAATAAACCCAGCCCTAACCTGCTGGTATGTCTCAGGTTTACAGAGAAATAAACCCAGCCCTAACCTGCTGGGATGTCTCAGGTTTACAGAGAAATAAACCCAGCCCTAACCTGCTGGGATGTCTCAGGTTTACAGAGAAATAAACCCAGCCCTAACCTGCTGGGATGTCTCAGGTTTACAGAGAAATAAACCCAGCCCATCCTGTTGGGATGTCTCAGGTTTACAGAGAAATAAACCCAGCCCTAACCTGCTGGGATGTCTCAGGTTTAGAGAGAAATAAACCCAGCCCTAACCTGCTGGGATGTCTCAGGTTTACAGAGAAATAAACCCAGCCCTAACCTGTTGGTATGTCTCAGGTTTACAGAGAAATAAACCCAGCCCTAACCTGCTTTGATGTCTCAGGTTTACAGAGAAATAAACCCAGCCCTAACCTGCTGGGATTTCTCAGGTTTACAGAGAAATAAACCCAGCCCTAACCTGCTGGGATGTCTCAGGTTTACAGAGAAATAAACCCAGCCCTAACCTGCTGGGATGTCTCAGGTTTACAGAAAAATAAACCCAGCCCTAACCTGTTGGGATGTCTCAGGTTTACAGAGAAATAAACCCAGCCCTAACCTGTTGGTATGTCTCAGGTTTACAGATAAATAAACCCAGCCCTAACCTGTTGGGATGTCTCAGGTTTAGAGAGAAATAAACCCAGCCATAACCTGTTGGGATGTCTCAAGTTTACAGAGAAATAAACCCAGCCCTAACCTGCTGGGATGTCTCAGGTTTAGAGAGAAATAAACCCAGCCATAACCTGTTGGGATGTCTCAAGTTTACAGAGAAATAAACCCAGCCCTAACCTGTTGGGATGTCTCAGGTTTACAGATAAATAAACCCAGCCCTAACCTGCTGGGATGTCTCAGGTTTACAGAGAAATAAACCCAGCCCTAACCTGCTGGGATGTCTCAGGTTTACAGAGAAATAAACCCAGCCCTAACCTGCTGGGATGTCTCAGGTTTACAGAGAAATAAACCCAGCCCTAACCTGTTGGGATGTCTCAGGTTTACAGAGAAATAAACCCAGCCCTAACCTGCTGGGATGTCTCAGGTTTACAGAGAAATAAACCCAGCCCTAACCTGTTGGGATGTCTCAGGTTTACAGAGAAATAAACCCAGCCCTAACCTGTTGGGATGTTTCAGGTTTACAGAGAAATAAACCCAGCCCTAACCTGCTGGGATGTCTCAGGTTTACAGAGAAATAAACCCAGCCCTAACCTGCTGGGATGTCTCAGGTTTACAGAGAAATAAACCCAGCCCTAACCTGTTGGTATGTCTCAGGTTTACAGAGAAATAAACCCAGCCCAAACCTGCTGAAATGCGTGTGTGTGTGACGTACTTGGAGAGGAACTGCACAGTGACCCACACGCCACAGTACATGAGGCCCTTGAGGAGCCAGGAGTCGATGTCCAGGTCAGCGATGAAGCCCACCAGCCAGATCACCAGGAAGGGGGTCCCCAACATGATCTTCTGTCTGAACTCCTGGGAGAGGACCAGAGATAGAGGGAGGGAAGGATGAGAGGAAGAGGAGGAGAGGTCAAACAGGAAGGCAGCGATGCACTGTAGACTGTGTAACCATATTACATAAACAATAGTGTCAAATTAAATCACATTTCATTTGACACGTGCCGAGTACAACAGGTGATACAACAGGTGACTAGTGTCATAGAGTGGCTGGGTGACTAGTGTCAGAGCGTGGCTGGGTGACTAGTGTCAGAGCGTGGCTGGGTGACTAGTGTCAGAGCGTGGCTGGGTGACTAGTGTCAGAGCGTGGCTGGGTGACTAGTGTCAGAGCGTGGCTGGGTGACTAGTGTCAGAGCGTGGCTGGGTGACTAGTGTCAGAGCGTGGCTGGGTGACTAGTGTCAGAGCGTGGCTGGGTGACTAGTGTCAGAGCGTGGCTGGGTGACTAGTGTCAGAGCGTGGCTGGGTGACTAGTGTCAGAGCGTGGCTGGGTGACTAGTGTCAGAGCGTGGCTGGGTGACTAGTGTCAGAGCGTGACAGTAGCTAATGGGGCCTCCCTATGGAGTGCTATCTAAAGATGTACCTTGACAACCTATACCATCCAGTGCGACAGCGTATGAATTTGAAAGACAACAGAAATGCAAAGTCAAGAAGCAAAACTTTGAAAAACACAAGATACAAGCATAACTAATTGGTGCTTTGTGCTCCTCCTGTCCCAACGAGCAGGGGTGGTTAGATCACTTGACTTGGAGAGACTGATTAGGGCTCTGGGGTGAAGTACAGATCTAGGATCAGCTTCCATTCCCCCAAACCCAACCTTAACTATTAGTGGAGAAAATGCTGATCTGACCCAAGATCACCATCTAGGGGCAAATTCTCATTCCGCCATGATTAGGGTCTTGACACAATCCTCATGTCTGTTCGTACAGAAAAACTGCTCGATTCCTCAGACTCCAAGAAATCACTACCTTGGATGGGCAATTACTTCAAGACAGAGGCCAGGGAAGGTCTGAATAGAGTGTTAGCTTTGGTCTGTCTGTCTCACGTCAACAACAGGGCAGAAACTAGGCCTGAAGGTGCTCTTTTTAGGGTCTGGGATTGCTGGCTGGAAAGACAGGTGGCGGAAGGCTTTTTAGAGACAGAGGGACAATGGTGGTGTTACACATAGCCTTGCATGCTTACACAAATAAGTGTATGTGTGTCTGAGTGAGTGTGTGAGCCTGCATGCTTGTGTATGTCCACTCAGTCTTCTCCCTGGTCTCTACCTTGTCCATCTTCAGCTTCTTCAGGTAGCCAGGACTGTCGTAACCCTTGGCCTGCCGAGCCTCCTGTAAATGGTTGACCATCCAGACGTTTTTCCTCTGCTTGGCCAGGTCCAGCGGCGTCTCACCCTGGAGGAATACAGAGGAATACAGCCAGAGGATCACCACGGTAACAAACCAGCTAATCACCACGGTAACAATCCAACACAGAGAGCGCCTAATTCAGACAGCTAGGTAGTACCAGATCATAGGACAGCTGAGGACACAGGAACAAAGGATGGACACTAAACAGTAGGATAGGAGAAAGACCACAGGATGGACACTAAACAGTAGGATAGGAGAAAGTATGGACACTAAACAGTAGGATAGGAGAAAGGATGGACACTAAACAGTAGGATAGGAGAAAGGATGGACACAAAACAGTAGGATAGGAGAAAGGATGGACACTAAACAGTAGGATAGGAGAAAGGATGGACACTAAACAGTAGGATAGGAGAAAGACCACAGGATGGACACTAAACAGTAGGATAGGAGAAAGTATGGACACTAAACAGTAGGATAGGAGAAAGGATGGACACAAAACAGTAGGATAGGAGAAATACCATAGGATGGACACTAAACAGTAGGATAGGAGAAAGGATGGACACTAAACAGTAGGATAGGAGAAAGGATGGACACTAAACAGTAGGATAGGAGAAATACCATAGGATGGACACTAAACAGTAGGATAGGAGAAAGGATGGACACAAAACAGTAGGATAGGAGAAAGGATGGACACTAAACAGTAGGATAGGAGAAATACCATATGATGGACACTAAACAGTAGGATAGGAGAAAGGATGGACACTAAACAGTAGGATAGGAGAAATACCATAGGATGGACACTAAACAGTAGGATAGGAGAAAGACCATAGGATGGACACTAAACAGTAGGATAGGAGAAAGGATGGACACTAAACAGTAGGATAGGAGAAATACCATAGGATGGACACTAAACAGTAGGATAGGAGAAAGACCATAGGATGGACACTAAACAGTAGGATAGGAGAAAGTATGGACACTAAACAGTAGGATAGGAGAAAGGATGGACACTAAACAGTAGGATAGGAGAAAGACCACAGGATGGACACTAAACAGTAGGATAGGAGAAAGTATGGACACTAAACAGTAGGATAGGAGAAAGGATGGACACTAAACAGTAGGATAGGAGAAATACCATAGGATGGACACTAAACAGTAGGATAGGAGAAAGGATGGACACAAAACAGTAGGATAGGAGAAAGGATGGACACAAAACAGTAGGATAGGAGAAAGGATGGACACAAAACAGTAGGATAGGAGAAAGGATGGACACTAAACAGTAGGATAGGAGAAATACCATAGGATGGACACTAAACAGTAGGATAGGAGAAAGGATGGACACAAAACAGTAGGATAGGAGAAAGGATGGACACTAAACAGTAGGATAGGAGAAATACCATTGGATGGACACTAAACAGTAGGATAGGAGAAAGGATGGACACTAAACAGTAGGATAGGAGAAAGACCATAGGATGGACACTAAACAGTAGGATAGGAGAAAGACCATAGGATGGACACTAAACAGTAGGATAGGAGAAAGGATGGACACTAAACAGTAGGATAGGAGAAAGACCATAGGATGGACACTAAACAGTAGGATAGGAGAAAGGATGGACACTAAACAGTAGGATAGGAGAAAGGATGGACACTAAACAGTAGGATAGGAGAAAGACCACAGGATGGACACTAAACAGTAGGATAGGAGAAAGACCATAGGATGGACACTAAACAGTAGGATAGGAGAAAGACCACAGGATGGACACTAAACAGTAGGATAGGAGAAAGACCATAGGATGGACACTAAACAGTAGGATAGGAGAAAGACCATAGGATGGACACTAAACACTGGTGGTGTTCTGGGTATTCTAATTGGCCACACTGGATAATAATGCTCCACCTTTCAAGTTATGTCAGGACAGCTATTAAAAGGCTAACCAGATACAGGACAGCTATTAAAAGGCTAACCAGATACAGGACAGCTATTAAAAGGCTAACCAGATACAGGACAGCTATTAAAAGGCTAACCAGATACAGGACAGCTATTAAAAGGCTAACCAGATACAGGACAGCTATAAAAGGCTAACCAGATACAGGACAGCTATTAAAAGGCTAACCAGATACAGGACAGCTATTAAAAGGCTAACCAGATACAGGACAGCTATTAAAAGGCTAACCAGATACAGGACAGCTATTAAAAGGCTAACCAGATACAGGACAGCTATAAAAGGCTAACCAGATACAGGACAGCTATTAAAAGGCTAACCAGATACAGGACAGCTATTAAAAGGCTAACCAGATACAGGACAGCTATTAAAAGGCTAACCAGATACAGGACAGCTATTAAAAGGCTAACCAGATACAGGACAGCTATAAAAGGCTAACCAGATACAGGACAGCTATTAAAAGGCTAACCAGATACAGGACAGCTATTAAAAGGCTAACCAGATACAGGACAGCTATTAAAAGGCTAACCAGATACAGGACAGCTATTAAAAGGCTAACCAGATACAGGACAGCTATTAAAAGGCTAACCAGATACAGGACAGCTATTAAAAGGCTAACCAGATACAGGACAGCTATAAAAGGCTAACCAGATACAGGACAGCTATTAAAAGGCTAACCAGATACAGGACAGCTATTAAAAGGCTAACCAGATACAGGACAGCTATTAAAAGGCTAACCAGATACAGGACAGCTATTAAAAGGCTAACCAGATACAGGACAGCTATTAAAAGGCTAACCAGATACAGGACAGCTATAAAAGGCTAACCAGATACAGGACAGCTATTAAAAGGCTAACCAGATACAGGACAGCTATTAAAAGGCTAACCAGATACAGGACAGCTATTAAAAGGCTAACCAGATACAGGACAGCTATTAAAAGGCTAACCAGATACAGGACAGCTATTAAAAGGCTAACCAGATACAGGACAGCTATTAAAAGGCTAACCAGATACAGGACAACTATAAAAGGCTAACCAGATACAGGACAGCTATTAAAAGGCTAACCAGATACAGGACAGCTATTAAAAGGCTAACCAGATACAGGACAGCTATTAAAAGGCTAACCAGATACAGGACAGCTATAAAAGGCTAACCAGATACAGGACAGCTATTAAAAGGCTAACCAGATACAGGACAGCTATTAAAAGGCTAACCAGATACAGGACAGCTATTAAAAGGCTAACCAGATACAGGACAGCTATTAAAAGGCTAACCAGATACAGGACAGCTATTAAAAGGCTAACCAGATACAGGACAGCTATTAAAAGGCTAACCAGATACGGGACAGCTATTAAAAGGCTAACCAGATACAAGCATGTGATGATACAGGTCAGAGGTTAGTAGGAGACATTTGGGCCTTCAATAACATACCCTGGGTCTGGAGTGACATTTCCCAGTAGGTACAGATCTAGGATCAGCTTCACCTCCCTCAATCCTAAACTTAACAATTAGGGGGGAGATACAAAGCTGTCCCAAGATCAGCTGCACAGCCGCCTCACCTTGATGTTCTGTGCGTCCACATTGGAGTTGGAGTCCAGCAGCAGGGTGATGACTGTAGTGTTGCCGGCCAGCACGGCCCAGTGCAGAGCCGTGTTTTTGTGGTACTTGTCACCCAGGTTGACCGACACGTTGAAGGTCAGCAGTAGCCGGGTGGGGTCCACGCTGTTAGGACGGGACAAAGTTCAAAGTTCAAGTGCAAAGCCTTTATGGTCTATTTATGAATTACCGACACAGGTGAAGTTTAGTGGCTATTTAAATATTAGCCCACTACACATTCTTCTTTGTGCTTTTAGTATCAGTCTCTTATCTGTCTATTATCCATGTCTAAATGTTGGGTATCTAGATGGGCATTCCATTTCTAAATGTTGAGTATCTAGATGGGCATTCCATTTCTAAATGTTGGGTATCTAGATGGGCATTCCATTTCTAAATGTTGAGTTTCTAGATGGGCATTCCATTTCTAAATGTTGGGTATCTAGATGGGCATTCCATTTCTAAATGTTGAGTATCTAGATGGGCATTCCATTTCTAAATGTTGGGTATCTAGATGGGCATTCCATTTCTAAACGTTGGGTATCTAGATGGGCATTCCATTTCTAAATGTTGGGTATCTAGATGGGCATTCCATGTCTAAATGTTGAGTATCTAGATGGGCATTCCATTTCTAAATGTTGCGTATCTAGGTGGGCATTCCATTTCTAAATGTTGCGTATCTAGGTGGGCATTCCATTTCTAAATGTTGCGTATCTAGGTGGGCATTCCATTTCTAAATGTTGCGTATCTAGTTGGGCATTCCATTTCTAAATGTTGCGTATCTAGTTGGGCATTCCATTTCTAAATGTTGCGTATCTAGTTGGGCATTCCATTTCTAAATGTTGCGTATCTAGGTGGGCATTCCATTTCTAAACGTTGCATATCTAGGTGGGCATTCCATTTCTAAACGTTGCGTATCTAGGTGGGCATTCCATTTCTAAACGCTGCGTATCTATGTGGGCATTCCATTTCTAAACGTTGCGTATCTAGATGGGCATTCTATTTCTAAACGTTGCGTATCTAGATGGGCATTCCATTTATAAATGTTGCGTATCTAGATGGGCATTCCATCTCTAAACGTTGCGTATCTAGATGGGCATTCCATCTCTAAACGTTGCGTATCTAGATGGGCATTCCATTTCTAAATGTTGCGTATCTAGATGGGCATTCCATTTCTAAATGGGCTTGGATTTCCGTTTGTGTGACCGCTTTGTGAGTTTAAATTAACTTGGTGTATTATGGCTAGATGGGGAAATGCTAGGATGTAAGTAGGATATGGGTCAACGCATGACACACACACACACACACACACACACACACACACACACACACACACACACACACACACACACACACACACACACACACACACACACACACACACACCTGTGTGTCCTGTAAGCTGCCCACATCAAGGGAGTCATTCCATTCTGATCCATCATGTCCACATCCTATAGGAGGAGAGGGAGAAAGAGCACATGGTCACAAACCCCCAATAAACACAGAGAAGACCGACACTGTGCTTCTTTGAAGATGTTTGAACTTCTTTGAAGATGCTACTGAACAGTTCCAGGAAAAACCTGGCAGGGCTGACAATGTGGAATGCAGGTTTTGAAAACTAAGGAAACAACGTCCCCTGGTGGTGGGAAACTAATGAAACAACACCCCCCAGGTGGTGGGAAACTAATGAAACAACACCCTCTGGTGGTGGGAAACTAATGAAACAACACCCTCTGGTGGTGGAAAACTAACGAAACAACGCCCCCTGGTGGTGGAAAACTAACGAAACAACGTCCCCTGGTGGTGGGAAACTAACGAAACAACACCCTCTGGTGGTGGGAAACTAACGAAACAACGCCCCCTGGTGGTGGGAAACTAATGAAACAACGCCCCCTGGTGGCGGGAAACTAATGAAACAACACCCCCTGGTGGTGGGAAACTAATGAAACAACGCCTCCAGGTGGTGGGAAACTAATGAAACAACGCCTCCAGGTGGTGGGAAACTAATGAAACAACGCCTCCAGGTGGTGGGAAACTAATGAAACAACGCCCCCCAGGTGGTGGGAAACTAATGAAACAACGCCTCCTGGTGGTGGGAAACTAATGAAACAACACCCTCTGGTGGCGGGAAACTAATGAAACAACGCCTCCAGGTGGTGGGAAACTAATGAAACAACGCCCCCCAGGTGGTGGGAAACTAATGAAACAACGCCCCCCAGGTGGTGGGAAACTAATGAAACAACACCCCCTGGTGGTGGGAAACTAATGAAACAACGCCCCCCTGGTGGTGGGAAACAAATGAAACAACGCCCCCCAGGTGGTGGGAAACTAATGAAACAACGCCCCCAGGTGGTGGGAAACTAATGAAACAACGCCCCCCAGGTGGTGGGAAACTAATGAAACACCGCCCCCTGGTGGTGGGAAACTAATGAAACAACGCCCCCAGGTGGTGGGAAACTAATGAAACAACGCCCTCTGGTGGTGGGAAACTAATGAAACAACGCCCTCTGGTGGTAGGAAACTAATGAAACAACGCCCCCCAGGTGGTGGGAAACTAATGAAACAACGCCCCCTGGTGGTGGGAAACTAATGAAACAACGCCCCCAGGTGGTGGGAAACTAATGAAACACCGCCCCCAGGTGGTGGGAAACTAATGAAACACCGCCCCCAGGTGGTGGGAAACTAATGAAACAACGCCTCCAGGTGGTGGGAAACTAAATAAACACCGCCCCCAGGTGGTGGGAAACTAATGAAACACCGCCCCCAGGTGGTGGGAAACTAATGAAACAACGCCCTCTGGTGGCGGGAAACTAATGAAACAACGCCTCCAGGTGGTGGGAAACTAATGAAACACCGCCCCCAGGTGGTGGGAAACTAATAAAACAACGCCTCCAGGTGGTGGGAAACTAATGAAACAACGCCCCCTGGTGGTGGGAAACTAATGAAACAACGCCTCCAGGTGGTGGGAAACTAATAAAACAACGCTAAAATGGACGCACGCTGCATGACCCCTAACCCCTTGTGGAGATCTGAGAGGATTTCAGAGATTTAAGAATTATGGTAATATCTCCAAAATGCCCTCTAAAAGGCTAAGCAGGATTTTTACAATATTGCTTCCACCTATCAGCCTCTCAGATCTACACAGGTACACAGGAAGTAGGGGTTAGGGGCTCATTTGCAAATTGGGACATACCTGTCCCTTGGCGATGAGGTAGGCCACGATGGAGGTGTGTCCGAACTGGGCAGCCAGGTGGACACAGCTGCAGCCCTCTCCGTCGATGAGCGAAGGGTCGGACCCATACTTCAGCAGCTGTACCACCATGGAGAGGTGGCCCTGTCTGTGGACACACACAACATCATTATGTTGATGAGCACAAGAACTAACTGGTATTACGTGATATTAGCATTTAGACATGTTTCTGGGTTTTGTTTTGTTTAAAGGATCAATCTGTAACTTTCACCTGCAGCACAGAATAAACTAGCCACCCCCCTTAATAACACCCCATTATTAACAGCAGGAATGGACATGACAGATTGCACCAATAATAACTACATGTAAAGTCTCTGGGGGTTTTGTAGGTAGGAAATGGTTTGAATCGCCGAGCTGACTAGGTGAAGTCTGTCCATGTGCCCTTGAGCAAGGCACTGAACCCTAAATGCTCCTGTAAGTCGCTCTGGATAAGAGTGTCTGTTAAATTAATCAAATATAATATAAATGAAACATAGACACCACATCCAATTGAGAGATGCTTAATAAGAAGATTGATGCACTAGATACCTAACCAAACACAATCCTCAACAACATTGTAATTAGGTCCTTATATTCACAATACTACACATAAATCTCATATAGAAAGTGTCAGTGACCCGACAGATGGGCTCCACTCCTATCTACTGTGAAAGGTCACTAGCAGGGAGGGGGGCTGCCGACAAAGCCGTGAGGCCTGGCTAGGTATCAGGCCCCCGGCTAGGGATGGCTGCCCCCTGCTGATCATATGAATAATGCAGTAGAAAGCTCTCTGACAGGGGTGAGGACAGGCAGTACTGGGACTTCATACAACCCTGAAGGTCTTGTGTGACTCGGGGGGAAAGGACTTCAGCAGAAACACGGCCTATGACACCCACACATGGGAAAGGACTTCAGCAGAAACACGCCCTATGACACCCACACAGGGGAAAGGACTTCAGCAGAAACATGCCCTATGACACCCACACAGGGGAAAGGACTTCAGCAGAAACACGCCCTATGACACCCACACAGGGGAAAGGACTTCAGCAGAAACACGCCCTATGACACCCACACAGGGGAAAGGACTTCAGCAGAAACACACCCTATGACACCCACACAGGGGAAAGGACTTCAGCAGAAACACGCCCTATGACACCCACACAGGGGACAGGAGAGAGTCCACTGGAAACAGCACCTCTACTTCGTACAGTATATAACCTTTCACCTCTCTCTCTAGATGGTCATATCTACAGATCAGCATTTCCAACAGGACCTAATGTTTTGGGACTGCTGGACAAGCTTGGTCCTAGAAAGCAGACTGAACCAGAGTCTGTTAATGCCTCATCTATTGTTGTCACTCTTACCTTGTGGCCCAATGCAGTGGTGTGGAGTTGAGGTCACCTCCCAACTGGTCCACCATCGCCCCCTTTGATATGTAGTACCTACACACAGCGGCAGAGTCACAAATACATTTAGCACTCACTCACTCAACTACAGGTGGTGAAAAGATTAGATTGTTGATGCAGTGAGATAAAACAGATGAACCAATTCAGTTTTATTGCCTTAGGATCTCCAGCAATATGGCGTTTTAAGAGGGTGTCTGCCTTCCAATGGAACGGATGGCTCAGACCTTAGCAGACATCCAGAAACATGTTCTCTCCTTCCTGCTATGTTGTATTAGAATGGTCTGGGATTCTATTCTTATACAGAGAGACCATGGTTCTGGCAGTGTTTCTGCAGCAGGACACCCCTCTGCAGCAGGACACCCCTCTGCAGCAGGACACCCCTCTGCAGCAGGACACCCCTCTGCAGCAGGACACCCCTCTGCAGCAGGACACCCCTCTGCAGCAGGACACCCCTCTGCACCACAATGGTAAACACAGCACAGTAGGATGGCTGCATTCACTCACACCTGGGTCCTCTTCACTAGGGACCAAACAGAAGCTAACAGGGAGGGACTAACTGAACTAGTCCAATAAGAAACTAATTTTCTGATGCAAAATGTTTGCACTAATGTATAGGCCCAATGCCAGCCTTTGTCCTGTGTGAGTATGAGTCTCCATCACACCGTCAGCGTCATGGTGCAAAACGGTCCACAGGATCACAACAAAAGTTCAACATTCACCTTCTGCTACCATTTCTATCACGCCGTCTCTACACATACAATGTGATGCATACCTTTATAAATCCAACGTATGACCCACACAGAACACACTGCAACGTTAGGGTTCTATGTCTGTGTGAGTTTAGGGTTCCGGGACTATGTCCTGTGTGAGTTTAGGGTTCCGGGACTATGTCCTGTGTGAGTTTAGGGTTCCGGGACTATGTCCTGTGTGAGTTTAGGGTTCCGGGACTATGTCCTGTGTGAGTTTAGGGTTCCGGGACTATGTCCTGTGTGAGTTTAGGGTTCCGGGACTATGTCCTGTGTGAGTTTAGGGTTCCGGGACTATGTCCTGTGTGAGTTTAGGGTTCCAGGACTATGTCCTGTGTGAGTTTAGGGTTCCGGGACTATGTCCTGTGTGAGTTTAGGGTTCCGGGACTATGTCCTGTGTGAGTTTAGGGTTCCAGGACTATGTCCTGTGTGAGTTTAGGGTTCCGGG
Source organism: Oncorhynchus clarkii lewisi (assembly GCF_045791955.1). Lineage (NCBI taxonomy): Eukaryota > Metazoa > Chordata > Actinopteri > Salmoniformes > Salmonidae > Oncorhynchus > Oncorhynchus clarkii. Next base: position 22,579 of record NW_027259814.1, read on the forward strand.
ACTATGTCCTGTGTGAGTTTAGGGTTACAGGACTATGTCCTGTGTGAGTATGTGAGTTTAGGGTTCCAGGACTATGTCCTGTGTGAGTTTAGGGTTCCGGGACTATGTCCTGTGTGAGTTTAGGGTTCCGGGACTATGTCCTGTGTGAGTTTAGGGTTCCGGGACTATGTCCTGTGTGAGTTTAGGGTTCCAGGACTATGTCCTGTGTGAGTTTAGGGTTCC
>NW_027259815.1:0-22779 GCF_045791955.1 Oncorhynchus clarkii lewisi
TATCACAGGTACACTTTAACTGTGAGAGACGGAATCTAAAACAAAAATGCATAAAATCACATTGTATGATTTTTAAGTAATTAATTTGCATTTTATTGCATGACATAAGTATTTGACCACCTACCAACCAGTAAGAATTCCGGCTCTCACAGACCTGTTAGTTTATCTTTAAGAATCCCTCCTGTGTCCAATCTTTTGACTGGTACTGTATATATATTACACTTGTAAAGTCCTTTCCCTCTCATTCTTCCTACGACTGTTGGAAATCAAACACAGCCTATGTTTTGCATCTTTAAGATGGAGTCTTTTAAAACAGTCAAGCTCAACATTTATTTTCCACGTACACAGCAGGTTTGAAACAGTACGGTGGAATTCCTACCTTCTTTCCCAACAATGCAGTGATGATAATAATATGCAGTGATGATAATAATAATATACAGTGATGATAATAATATGCAGTGATGATAATAATATGCAGTGATGATAATAATAATATGCAGTGATGATAATGATGTAGTGATGATAATAATATGTAGTGATGATAATAATAGGCAGTGATGATAATAATAATATGCAGTGATGATAATAATAATATACAGTGATGATAATAATATGCAGTGATGATAATAATATGCAGTGATGATAATAATATGCAGTGATGATAATAATAATATGCAGTGATGATAACAATATGCAGTGATGATAATAATACTATGCAGTGATGATAATAACATACAGTGATGATCTGTGATAATAATATACAGTGATGATAATAATATATAGTGATGATAATAATATACAGTGATGATAATAATAGACATGTTAGGGTTTTCTTCCGATGAAGGAGAGGAGGACCAAAATGCAGCGTGGTAATTTTTATACATCTTTAATAAAGATGAAAAACGAACAATACAAAAACAAGAAACGTAACCAAGGACCCCACTGGACTGAGGGGCAGCTCGGGACTGAGGGGCAGCTTGGGACTGAGGGGCAGCTTGGGACTGAGGGGCAGCTCGTGACTGAGGGGTAGCTCAGCACTGAGAAGAAGCTCAGCACTGAGAGGAAGCTCAGGCAGGTAAATGGCACTGGCAGATCCTGGCTGACTGGCAGTTCTGGCAGATCCTGGCTGACTGGCGGATCCTGGCTGAATGGCGGATCCTGGCTGAATGGCGGATCCTGGCTGACTGGCGGATCTGGAAGATCCTGGCTGACTGGCGGATCCTGGCTGAATAGTGGATCCTGGCTGACTGGCGGATCTGGAAGATCCTGGCTGACTGGCGGATGCTGGCAGACTGGCGGCTCTGGCTGCTCCATGCTGACTGGCGGCTCTGGCTGCTCCATACAGACTGGCGGCTCTGGCTACTCTATGCAGACTGGCGGCTCTGGCTACTCTATGCAGACTGGCGGCTCTGGCTGCTCCTTGCAGACTGGCGGCTCTGGCGGCTTCTTGCAGACTGGGAGCTCTGGCGGCTCCTTGCAGACAGGCAGCACTGGCGGCTCCTTGCAGACTGGCAGCACTGGTGGCTCCTTGCAGACTGGCAGCTCCTTGCAGACTGGCAGCTCCTTGCAGACTGGCAGCTCTGGCTGCTCCTTACAGACTGGCAGCTCTGGCTGCTCCTTGCAGACTGGCAGCTCTGGCAGCGCTGAACAGGCGGGAGACTCCAGCAGCGCTGTAGTGGAGGAAGGCTCTGGCAGCGCTAAACAGGCGGGAGACTGGCAGCGCTAGAGAGGAGGAAGGCTCTGGCAGCGCTGGACAGGCGAAGCGCACTGAAGGCCTGGTGCATGGTGCTGGCACTGGTGGTACTGGGCCGAGAACACGCACAGGAAGCCTGGTGCGGGGAGCTGCCACCGGAGGGCTGATGCGTGGAGGAGGTACTGGATAGACCGGACCGTGCAGGTGCACTGGAGCTCTTGAGCACCGAGCCTGCCCAACCTCAGCATAACACGGTGCCTGCCCGGTCTCTCTAGTCCCCCGGTAAGCACAGGAAGTTGGCGCAGGTCTCCTACCTGGCGTCGCCATACTCCCTGTGAGCCCCCCCTCAAAACATTTTTGGGGCTGACTCCCAGGCTTCCTTGCCAACCATGTTCCCTCGTATCGCCGGCTCCTCTCTCCGGCTGCCTCTGCTCTCCTAAGTGCCTCCACCTGTTCCCATGGGAGGCGATCTCTTCCAGCCAGTATTTCCTCCCAAGTGTAACAACCCTTGCCGTCCAAAACGGCTACCCATGTCCCTTCCTCCTTTCGCTGCCGCTGCCTGTCACCACGCCGCTTGGTCCTGTAGTGGTGGGTGATTCAGTTAGGGTTTTCTTCCGATGAAGGAGAGGAGGACCAAAATGCAGCGTGGTAATTTTTATACATCTTTAATAAAGATGAAAAACGAACAATACAAAAACAAGAAACGTAACACGAAAACCTAACAGCCTATACTGGTGCAAACAAACACAGAGACAGGAACAATCCCCCACGAAAACACTCAAAGAATATGGCTGCCTAAATATGTTCCCAAAATCAGAGACAATGAGAACACCTGCCTCTGATTGAGAACTACTCCAGACAGCCAGAGACTAGACCAGAAATCCCACTAAGCCACAATCCAAAGACCTAGAAATCCCAGACAAAACACACCACATAATAAACCCATGCCACACCCTGGCCTGACCAAAAGAATAAATAAAAGACAAAAGATCAAGACCAGGGCATCACAATACAGTGATGATAATAATATACAGTGATGATAATAATATACAGTGATGATAATAATAATATACAGTGATGATAATAATAATGTACAGTGATGATAATAATAGTATACAGTGATGATAATAATATAAAGTGATGATAATAATATGCAGCAATGATAATAATATACAGTGATGATAATAAAAAGTGAGCGTGCATAACTATTCACCCCCCCCCCAATGTCAATACTTTGTAGAGCCACCTTTTGCAGCCATTACAGCTGCAGACCTTTCTGCAGATGTCTCTTCATAAGCTTGGCACGTCTAGCACACTGGGATTTTTGCCCATGTTTCAAGGCAAAACTGCTCCAGCTCCTTCAAGTTGGATGGGTTCCGCTGGTGTACAGCAATCTTTAAGTCATACCACAGATTCTAAATTGGATTGAGGTCTGGACTTTGACTAGGCCATTCCAAGACATTTCAATGTTTCCCCTTAAACCACCCGAGAGTTGCTTTAGCAGTATGCTTAAGGTCATTGTCCTGCTGGAAGGTGAACCTCTGTCCCAGTCTCAAATATCTTGAAGACTGAAACAGGTTTCCCTCAAGAATTTCCCTGTATTTAGCGCCATCCATCATTCCTTAAATTCTGACCAGTTTCCCAGTCCCTGACGATGAAAAACATACCCACAGCTTGATCCATAAACCATCATACTTCACTGTGGGGATGGTGTTCTTGGGGTGATGAGAGGTGTTGGGTTTGCGCCAGACATAGCGTTTTCCTTGATGGCCAAAAATCTCAATTATAGTCTCATCTAACCAGAGTACCTTCTTCCACATGTTTGGGGAGTCTCCCACATGCCTTTTGACGAACACCAAACATGTTTGCTTTTTTCTTCTATAAGCAATTGCTTTTTTCTGGCCACTCTTCCGTAAGGCCCTGCTCTGTCGAGTGTATGGCTTATAGTGGTCCTATGGACAGATACTCCAATATTCGCGTTGGAGCTTTGCAGCTTTGCAGCTTCTTCAGGGTTATCTTTGGTCTCTTTGTTGCCTCTCTGATTAATGCCCTCCTTGCCTGGTCTGTGAGTTTTGGTGAGCCGCCCATATTCTTTCCATTTTTTAATAATGGATTTAATGGTGCTCTGTGGGGTGTTTAAAGTTTTGGATAGTTTTTTATAACCCAACCCTGATCTGTACTTCTCCATGACTTTGTCCCTGACCTGTTTGGAGAGCTCCTTGGTCTTCATGGGGCCGCTTGCTTGGTGGTGCCCTTTGCTTAGTGGTGTTGCAGACTCTGTGGGCTTTCAGAACAGGTGTATATATACTGAGATCATGTGACAGATCATATGACACTTAGATTGCACACATGTGGACTTTATTTAACTAATATTGTGACTTCTGAAGGTAATTGGTTGCACCAGATCTAATTTAGGGGCTTCGTAGCAAAGGGGAGGGGCTTCATAGCAAAGGGGAGGGGCTTCATAGCAAAGGGGAGGGGCTTCATAGCAAAGGGGAGGGGCTTCATAGCAAAGGGGAGGAATTTCTTTTCCATTTTTTTTTTTCATTTCACTTCACCAATTTGGACTGTTTTTGTGTCCATTATTTGAAATCCAAATTAAAATCATTTTAAATTACATTTGTAATGCAACAAAATAGGGAAAATGGCTTGCCTTTGCAAGGCATTTCTCACATTTATTTAACTAGTCAGTCTAGGACAAATTCTTATTTTCAATGACGGCCTAGCTACAGTTCAGGGGTAGAACGACAGATTTTTACCTTGTCAGCTCAGGATTTGAAACCTTCTGGATCTTGAAACCTTCTGGTTACTAGTCCAACGCGCTAACCACTAGGCTACCTGCCGTCCCATTTACTGGTAGATTCTGTATCACGCACCATTTAAAGACTGTTCACACCATGTGGAAGCCATAGGAAAAGGAATCTGGTTGATATCCCTTTAAATGGAGGGAAGGCATGCAATGGAACAGAGAGCTTTCAGGAAAAACAACACTTCCTAGTTGGATTTTCCTCAGGTTTTCGCCAGTTCTGTTATACTCACAGACAATATTTTGACAGTTCTGGAAACCTTAGAGTGTTTTCTATATGCATATTCTAGATTCTGGGCCTGAGAAATAGGCAGTTTCATTTGGGTACGTTTTTCATAAAAAACATCAATATACTGCCCCCTACACTCAAGTTGAAACATCTTTCCTACCTACCGATGTCATTCTTCTGTGAGCTGCTCAATGCGACAACCAATTGAGAGCTCTTGCTGCCTGCAGATGATGTTCCGCTGAAATATATATATATATAACCATCAAACATGGACTAAGATCGATTTCTGCTACACTGTCTCTAACGCTCGTCAATTGTGACAGGTCTTGCAAATTATCACAAACTACGAAGGGAAACCCAGCTGCCCAGGGACACGAGCCTACAAAACGAGCTAAATGCCTTCCATGCTCACTTCGAGGCAAGCAATACTGAACCATGCGTGAGAGCACCAGCTGTTCTGGATGACTGTGGCATCACCCTCTCCGTAGCCGATGTGAGTAAGACCTTTAAACAGGTTAACGTTCACAAGGTCGCAGGGCCAGACGGATGACCAAGACCCGTACTACGAGCATGCGCTGACCAGCTGCACTGGCTCTCTTGCACTGGTTCTATGCACACTCACTAGACTCCAACACCATCATTAAGTTTGCGGACAACACGACTGTGGTAGGCCTGACCACCGACAATGATGAGACAGCCTATAGGGAGACGGTCAATGACCTGGCAGTGTGGGGCAACATCCTCTCTTTCAATGTCAGCAAGACAAAGGAGCTGATCGTGGACTACAGGAAACGGAGTGGCCGAACACGGCCCCATCCACATCAACGAGGCTGTAGTGAACAGGGGGGAGATCTTCGAGTCCATCGTGTCAGAATCACAAAGGAATTATCATGGTCCAGACACACCAACACAGTCATGACGAAGGCACCACTATTCCCCCTCAGGAGGCTGAAAAGATTTGGCATGGGCCCTCAGATCCTGTGCAAAGTTCTACAGCTACACCACTGAGAGCATCTTGATTGAATGCATCATCAAATGGTATGGCAAATGCTTGGCATCTGACCACAAGGTGCCACAGAGGGTAGTGTGTACGACCCAGTACATCACTGGGGCAGACACACAACAGAAAACAATCATCCACAACTCAAAATGGGAAAACCTACCTAAGTATGGTTCTCAATCAGAGACAACGATCGACAGCTGCCTCTGATTGAGAACCACACCAGGCCAAAACATAGAAATACAAACATAGAAAAAATAACATAGACAACCCACCCCGACCAAACTAACACAGAGACATAAAAAAGGAACTAAGGTCAGGACGTGACAACTGTGGAGGGATTCAGATTGTGGATTTAAAAAGAAAAACATGAATCGTCAGTGTACACTGGCACCTACTATACATGACTTTAACCCATTTTATGAGACTCTCCAAAATTGAAATATTCCAGGCGTTTATATATAAACTTCAAACGTGACCTTGTAAATGTAATCCTTTTTGGAGAAACGTTCAAATTTGGCATTTGGATAAACATGGATAAACGTCTAATTTTACAGTGAGACTGTGAGAGCTTGTCAAAAGTAGTGCACTTTGTAGGGAATCGGGTGCCATTTGGATATATCCCACAGTGAGATGGTTGATTTCACAGAGTCATATTCCTGTACACGTTTAATGTTTTGGAGAATAAAGTTGATTCTGATTCTGATTTGACATGAATGAAAAGCCCAAAAGCTGTGACGGTGGGGATCCTGAAATAGAGAGGCTGTCTGATCCCAAGCCTCTCCCTCGCTAGTTACATACCGTGTGACACACACACACACACACTCACACACGCACGCACACACACACACCGTGTGAGAACGTGGCAGGGGCACAAGCTAAAATAAGAAGAAACGCACAACACGGTTACAACGGCAGACCTCGTATGAAATACTATTTGAAAATCATTAAAAATACTTTATCGGTGCTTGATTGAGCCTGTCTGGCTTATTGTACTAATATAATAGTCCCAAAGCTACAAACGCCGCACATCTGGCACACCAGCCTAAAGCTGAAAGTTTTTTAAATACTTCAGATCGTATCGGAACCCAGGTCTGCTGTAACGGCAATAACACAACAGGTTCAGAAGAGAATACCTTTCTAATCTAGTCTCTAATTTATGTTTTTTACTCTTTAGCCTTAAATAACAGGAACAGATTTTAAATGATATTCGGTGAATCCGGGATGTTGGAAGACAGCAGCAGGTGGATTTATTTCTTTTAGCCAGCTGTTCCTGACAGGGAGGGAGGGAGGGAGGGAGGGAGGCAGGGGGTGGTTGGGAGAGAGAGGTAGGGGGAGAGGGAGGGGGAGAGGGAGGCAGGGGGTGGGTGGGAGAGAGAGGTAGGGGGGAGTGAAAGAGAGAGGTAGAGGGGAGTGAGAGAGAGAGGGAAGGGGGAAAGGGAGGGAGGGTGGAAAGGAAGGAAGGCAGGGGGAGTGAGAGAGAGAGGTAGGGGGAGTGAGAGACAGGGAGGGGGGAGAGAGAGAGGGAGGGGGGAGTGAGAGAGAGGGAGGGGGGAGTGAGAGAGAGGGAGGGTGGAGAGAGAGAGGGAGGTAGGGGGAGTGAGAGAGAGGGAGGGGGAGAGAGAGAGAGGGAGGGGGGAGAGAGAGAGGGAGGCAGGCGAGATGTTTATTTTGGTGCCCAGTTGCACAGCGACATTTTAGCTGCTGGCGTGGTGCCACGGTAGAAATTCCTGATTTTCTGCACGTTAGCAAGGATACATTCAATCAAAAAACCTTTATATTCAGTACATAATACCGACAGATTGATAATCAGTACATAATACCGACAGATTGATAAACAGTACATAATACCGACAGATTGATAATCAGTACATAATACCGACAGATTGATAAACAGTACATAATACCGACAGATTGACAATCAGTACATAATGCTGACAGATTGATAAACAGTACATAATACCGACAGATTGATAAACATTACATAATACCGACAGATTGATAAACAGTACATAATACCGACAGATTGACAATCAGTACATAATGCTGACAGATTGATAATCAGTACATAATGCTGACAGATTGATAAACAGTACATAATGCTGACAGATTGATAAACAGTACATAATACCGACAGATTGATAAACAGTACATAATACCGACAGATTGATAAACAGTACATAATACCGACAGATTGACAATCAGAACATAATGCTGACAGATTGATAAACAGTACATAATGCTGACAGATTGATAAACAGTACATAATACCGACAGATTGATAATCAGTACATAATACCGACAGATTGATAAACAGTACATAATACCGACAGATTGATAATCAGTACATAATACCGACAGATTGACAATCAGTACATAATACCGACAGATTGACAATCAGTACATAATACCGACAGATTGATAATCAGTACATAATACCGACAGATTGATAAACAGTACATAATACTGACAGATTGATAAACAGTACATAATACCGACAGATTGATAAACAGTACATAATACCGACAGATTGATAATCAGTACATAATGCCGACAGATTGATAATCAGTACATAATACTGACAGATTGATAAACAGTACATAATACAAACAGATTGATAAACAGTACATAATACTGACAGATTGACAATCAGTACATAATGCTGACAGATTGATAAACAGTACATAATGCTGACAGATTGATAAACAGTACATAATACCGACAGATTGACAATCAGTACATAATGCTGACAGATTGATAAACAGTACATAATACCGACAGATTGATAAACAGTACATAATACCGACAGATTGATAAACAGTACATAATACCGACAGATTGACAATCAGTACATAATGCTGACAGATTGATAATCAGTACATAATGCTGACAGATTGATAAACAGTACATAATGCTGACAGACTGATAAACAGTACATAATGCTGACAGATTGATAAACAGTACATAATGCTGACAGATTGATAAACAGTACATAATAACGACAGATTGATAAACAGTACATAATGCTGACAGATTGATAAACAGTACATAATACCGACAGATTGATAAACAGTACATAATACCGACAGATTGATAAACAGTACATAATACCGACAGATTGACAATCAGTACATAATGCTGACAGATTGATAAACAGTACATAATGCTGACAGATTGATAAACAGTACATAATACCGACAGATTGATAATCAGTACATAATACCGACAGATTGATAAACAGTACATAATACCGACAGATTGATAATCAGTACATAATACCGACAGATTGACAATCAGTACATAATACCGACAGATTGACAATCAGTACATAATACCGACAGATTGATAATCAGTACATAATACCGACAGATTGATAAACAGTACATAATACTGACAGATTGATAAACAGTACATAATACCGACAGATTGATAAACAGTACATAATACCGACAGATTGATAAACAGTACATAATGCTGACAGATTGATAAACAGTACATAATACCGACAGATTGATAAACAGTACATAATACCGACAGATTGATAATCAGTACATAATGTTGACAGATTGACAATCAGTACATAATACCGACAGATTGATAAACAGTACATAATACCGACAGATTGATAAACAGTACATAATGCTGACAGATTGATAAACAGTACATAATGCTGACAGATTGACAATCAGTACATAATACTGACAGATTGACAATCAGTACATAATGCTGACAGATTGACAATCCGTACATAATACCGACAGATTGATAAACAGTACATAATACCGACAGATTGATAAACAGTACATAATACCGACAGATTGATAAACAGTACATAATGCTGACAGATTGATAAACAGTACATAATACTGACAGATTGACAATCCGTACATAATACCGACAGATTGATAAACAGTACATAATGCTGACAGATTGATAAACAGTACATAATGCTGACAGATTGACAATCAGTACATAATGCTGACAGATTGACAATCAGTACATAATACTGACAGATTGACAATCAGTACATAATGCTGACAGATTGACAATCAGTACATAATACTGACAGATTGACAATCAGTACATAATGCTGACAGATTGACAATCAGTACATAATGCTGACAGATTGACAATCCGTACATAATGCTGACAGATTGACAATCAGTACATTATACTGACAGATTGACAATCAGTACATAATGCTGACAGATTGACAATCAGTAGATAATACTGACAGATTGACAATCCGTACATAATGCTGACAGATTGACAAACAGTACATAATGCTGACAGATTGACAATCAGTACATAATACTGACAGATTGACAATCCGTACATAATGCTGACAGATTGACAATCAGTACTTAATGCTGACAGATTGACAATCAGTACATAATGCTGACAGATTGACAATCCGTACATAATGCTGACAGATTGACAATCAGTACATAATACTGACAGATTGACAATCAGTACATAATGCTGACAGATTGACAATCAGTAGATAATACTGACAGATTGACAATCCGTACATAATGCTGACAGATTGACAATCAGTACATAATGCTGACAGATTGATAAACAGTACATAATGCTGACAGATTGACAATCCGTACATAATGCTGACAGATTGACAATCAGTACATAATACTGACAGATTGACAATCAGTACTTAATGCTGACAGATTGACAATCAGTACATAATGCTGACAGATTGACAATCCGTACATAATGCTGACAGATTGACAATCAGTACATAATACTGACAGATTGACAATCAGTACATAATGCTGACAGATTGACAATCAGTAGATAATACTGACAGATTGACAATCCGTACATAATGCTGACAGATTGACAAACAGTACATAATGCTGACAGATTGACAATCAGTACATAATACTGACAGATTGACAATCCGTACATAATGCTGACAGATTGACAATCAGTACATAATGCTGACAGATTGATAAACAGTACATAATGCTGACAGATTAACAATCCGTACATAATGCTGACAGATTGACAATCAGTACATAATACTGACAGATTGACAATCAGTACTTAATGCTGACAGATTGACAATCAGTACATAATGCTGACAGATTGACAATCCGTACATAATGCTGACAGATTGACAATCAGTACATAATACTGACAGATTGACAATCAGTACTTAATGCTGACAGATTGACAATCAGTACTTAATGCTGACAGATTGACAATCAGTACATAATGCTGACAGATTGACAATCAGTACACAATGCTGACAGATTGACAATCAGTACATAATGCTGACAGATTGACAATCCGTACATAATGCTGACAGATTGACAATCAGTACATAATGCTGACAGATTGACAATCAGTACATAATACTGACAGATTGACAATCAGTACATAATGCTGACAGATTGACAATCAGTACATAATACTGACAGATTGACAATCAGTACATAATGCTGACAGATTGACAATCAGTACATAATGCTGACAGATTGACAATCCGTACATAATGCTGACAGATTGACAATCAGTACATTATACTGACAGATTGATAAACAGTCCATAATACTGACAGATTGATAATCAGTACATAATACTGACAGATTGACAATCAGTACATAATACTGACAGATTGACAATCAGTACACAATACTGACAGATTGACAATCAGTACATAATACTGACAGATTGATAAACAGTACATAATACTGACAGATTGATAAACAGTACATAATACTGACAGATTGATAAACAGTACATAATACTGACAGATTGACAATCGTATTAATAATGCTTGAACCTTCCAGAATGAAATTAAAGAGTAGCTTCTTCATCGATCCTAAAACACAAATTGCCTGTATTACAGTCTCATAACAATAATAATAATATATATATATAATATAATATAATATAATTTAATATATATAATTAATAATATATAATTCATATATATGATATATAATATATATAGAAATATATATAATATAATATATATAATTAATAATATATAATTAATATATATGATATATAATATATATATACAAATATATATAATATAATATATATAATTAATATATATAATTAAGGGAGAGTAGAGAGGTAGAGAGAGAGGTAGAGGGAGAGTGAGAGAGAGGTAGAGAGCGAGATAGAGAGTAGAGAGAGAGTAGAAAGGTAGAGAGAGAGAGAGAGAGAGAGAGAGAGAGAGAGAGAGAATAAAGAGGTAGAGAGAGAGGTAGAGAGAGAGTAGAGAGGTAGAGAGAGAGGTGTAGAGAGAGTGTAGAAAAACACCATCTCACCTGGAACCTGAAAACACCATCCAACCTGGAACCTGAAAACACTATCCTACCTGGACCCTGAAAACGCCATCCTACCGGGAACCTGAAAACACCATCCTACCTGGAACTGAGTGAGTAATGATTAGTCTGAAGCTACTTCTGAAGCCAAGAAAAAATATGTATTACAATGATATATTTTACTTTATATCCAAAAATCAAATTTTACATTGGCGTGTTATGTTCAGTAGTTCCAAAACATGCTGTGATTTTGCAGAGAGCCACATCAATTAACAGAAATACTCATAATAAACATTTCTAAAAGATACAACTCTTATACATGGAACTTTAGATAAACTTCCTTAAAACCTCTTACTTCTACCCCCTCCTTTTTTGAAAATTCTGTTAAAAATCGCGCAACTTTTCAGCGTCCTGCTACTCATGCCAGGAATATAGTATATGCATATGATTAGTATGTGTGGATAGAAAACACTCTGAAGTTTATAAAACTGGTTAAATCACGGCTGTGACTATAACAGATCGTGTGTTTCATTGAAAAACGCAAGAAAAACTGCTCTCTGAAAGCAAAAAATAATTTCCATAAGTCACTTCCACCAGTTGTTAAAAGAGAACAGAATTTAATGGGAATCTGCCTGCAATTCATACAAATTCCGCACGATGGCGCCATTGTCCTAATTTTCAATTGAATTAATTGTTGGAAAATCCTTCTGTCTGACCTCCATTTTCCCAGTCTTCACCCGGATGCAGTTGAGGGAGAGATCAGATGGCATTGTTTTTGAAGTGAAGACCTATTGAAGAGACATCGCCCTGTAATCATTTTGATAGATTATAAACGTTTACTAATACCTAAAGTTGGATTACAAAAGGATTTCGAAGTGTTTTGTGAAAGTTTATCGTCGACTTTTTTAATTTTAAAAAATTACGCAGCGTTTAAAAACAATGATTTTTTTCTGAATGACACAACTTCCATACAAAGCTATTTTGGGTATATATGGACCGATTTAAACGAAAAAAAGACCCAATAGTGATGTTTATGGGGCATATAGGAGTGCCAAGAAAGAAGCTCGTCTAAGGTAATGAATGTTTTATATTTTATTTCTGCGTTTTGGGTAGCGCCGGCTATCGCAAAATCTGTTGTTTACGTGTCGAGCTGGCATTTTGGGGGGTGCATGCTATCAGATAATAGCTTCTGATGCTTTCGCCGAAAAGCATTTTAAAAATCTGACTTGCTGGCTAGGTTCACAACGAGTGTAGCTTTAATTCAATACCCTGCTTGTGAATTTTGATCAAAGATTGAGTTGTAACGAGTACATTTAGCATTTAGCGTAGCGCATTTGCATTTCCAGGGGCATACTTGGGACGTCTGCGTGTCAAGTATTCTCAAGAAGTTAATGCAACCGCTGTACGGCACTCAGACACAAAACAGCCGAAGAGATATCCGCCATGTTGTGGAATCAACATTAGTCAGAAATAGCATTATAAATATTCACTTACCTTTGATGATCTTCATCAGAATGCACTCCCAGGAATCCCAGTTCCACTCAAGGTAACTCTCACTTGAACGCGCGTCACGAGCCCAAGGCACTCTGCCAGACACCTGGCTCAATTCCCTCTCATTCCCCCCTCCTTCACAGTAGAAGCCTCAAACAAGGTTCTAAAGACTGTTGGCATCTAGTGGAAGCCTTAGGAAGTGCAAAATGACCCTACAGACACTGTATATTGGAATGGCAATGAGTTGAAAAACTACAAACCTCAGATTTCTCACTTCCTGGTTGGATTTTCCTCAGGTTTTCGCCTGCCATATGAGTTATGTTGTACACACAGACATCATTCAAACAGTTTTGGAGACTTCAGAGTGTTTTCTATCCGATACTACTAATAATATGCATATATTAGCATCTGGGACTGAGTAGCAGGCAGTTTACTCTGGGCACGCTTTTCATCCAAAAGTGAAAATGCTGCCCACCAGCCCAAACAGGATAAACAAGGGGTACCCGGTAATAACTAGGCTTTATACAAGGGGTACCAGTACTGAATGAATGTGCAGGGGTACAAGGTAGTTGAGGTTGATATGTACATATAACTAGGAATAAAATGACACATAATAAACAGTAGCAGCAGTGTATGTGATAAGCCATAAAGGCTAGTTCAAAAGTGTCAATGCAGATAGTCTGGGTAGTTCAATAGGGCCAATGCAGATAGTCTGGGTAGTTCAAAAGGGCCAATGCAGATAGTCTGGGTAGTTCAAAAGGGTCAATGCAGATAGTCTGGGTAGTTCAATAGGGCCAATGCAGATAGTCTGGGTAGTTCAAAAGGGTCAATGCAGATAGTCTGGGTAGTTCAATAGGGTCAATGCAGATAGTCTTGGTCGTTCAAAAGGGCCAATGCAGATAGTCTGGGTAGTTCAATAGGGTCAATGCAGATAGTCTGGGTCGTTCAAAAGGGCCAATGCAGATAGTCTGGGTAGTTCAATAGGGTCAATGCAGATAGTCTTGGTCGTTCAAAAGGGCCAATGCAGATAGTCTGGGTAGTTCAATAGGGTCAATGCAGATAGTCTTGGTTGTTCAAAAGGGCCAATGCAGATAGTCTGGGTCGTTCAAAAGGGCCAATGCAGATAGTCTGGGTCGTTCAAAAGGGCCAATGCAGATAGTCTGGGTCGTTCAAAAGGGCCAATGCAGATAGTCTGGGTCGTTCAAAAGGGCCAATGCAGATAGTCTGGGTCGTTCAAAAGGGCCAATGCAGATAGTCTGGGTAGTTCAATAGGGCCAATGCAGATAGTCTGGGTAGTTCAATAGGGCCAATGCAGATAGTCTGGGTAGTTCAATAGGGCCAATGCAGATAGTCTGGGTAGTTCAATAGGGCCAATGCAGATAGTCTGGGTAGTTCAATAGGGCCAATGCAGATAGTCTGGGTAGTTCAAAAGGGCCAATGCAGATAGTCTGGGCAGTTCAAAAGGGCCAATGTAGATAGTCCGGCCGTCATAGACAGATCTGGCAACCCATAGAGGACATGCTTACTCTTCCCTCAGAGACAGGTCCAGAAAGAGCTGCATTTTCTCCTACAGAACATTAACATTACTACCTGTAGAACAACCAATCAGAACATTAACATTACTACCTGTAGAACAACCAATCAGATCATTAACATTACTACCTGAAGAACAACCAATCAGAACACTAACATTACTACCTGTAGAACAACCAATCAGAACATTACTACCTATGGAACAACCAATCAGAACATTAACATTACTACCTGTAGAACAACCAATCAGATCATTAACATTACTAACTGTAGAACAACCAATCAGAACATTAACATTACTACCTGTAGAACAACCAATCAGATCATTAACATTACTACCTGAAGAACAACCAATCAGAACATTAACATTACTACCTGTAGAACAACCAATCAGAACATTAACATTACTACCTGTAGATCAACCAATCAGAACATTAACATTACTACCTGTAGAACAACCAATCAGAACATTAACATTACTACCTGTAGAACAACCAATCAGAACATTACTACCTGTAGATCAACCAATCAGAACATTAACATTACTACCTGTAGATCAACCAATCAGAACATTCCTACCTGTAGAACAACCAATCAGAACATTAACATTACTACCTGTAGAACAACCAATCAGAACATTAACATTACTACCTGTAGAACAACCAATCAGAACATTAACATTACTACCTGTAGATCAACCAATCAGAACATTAACATTACTACCTGTAGAACAACCAATCAGAACATTAACATTACTACCTGTAGAACAACCAATCAGAACATTACTACCTGTAGATCAACCAATCAGAACATTAACATTACTACCTGTAGAACAACCAATCAGAAACATTAACATTACTACCTGTAGAACAACCAATCAGAAACATTAACATTACTACCTATAGAAAAACCAATCAGAACATTACTACCTGTAGAACAACCAATCAGAACATTACTACCTATAGAAAAACCAATCAGAACAATACTACCTTTAGAACAACCAATCAGAACATTACTACCTATAGAAAAAACAATCAGAACATTACTACCTGTAGAGCAACCAATCAGAACATTACTACCTATAGAAAAACCAATCAGAACATTACTACCTGTTGTCGTGTCTTTGGCTCTGCCAGATTAAGTGATATGACATGCTATTCTAAAATAAAATAATTTATCCGTAATTAATATCACCTGATTGAGCTAATCATGTAAATGTAATTAACTAGAGATTCGGTGCACCATGAAATAATATTTATAGAGCTGTTATCTTCCAAATAAACTCTTAAAGGCCTAGTAATATTTTACCTCAATTGCGGTCAATATTAATCGTCACCTTAATTCAGTCTCATCTGAAAGTTGTAAATTCTTGGTTATCTGCACGAACCCTGGCTAACAAGTTCAATCAGCAATACAAAATTGGGTTTAATTATTTATCTAATAAATACCTAACTAATTACACAGATTTACACATACACATATTTAAATCATAACTTGATTACAAACTACGCCATAAAGGAAAACGTCCCTAGTGGGCGGAACAGATATGACAGCTTGTTACACAAAAGAAAAGGGGCTGGGTTGGAGTGAAAGAGCGGGAAGACTGAGGAACACAGGGCGAAGCTGTGCTATCGTAAATACAGTATCTTATGCATTCTAAATTACCGCCCATTTGGAAAAGGAAAATGCAATAAATATTTACTCTGAGCTGCGCTTCAGTAGGTTGGTGGTAGATGGAAGACCGTGTTGCCAAACCGAGTCCTTTGTCCTTTGAAGAATGTCTCTGGTTGTCAATTGGATACGTTGTATTAACGTCGTTGTGTGATAGACGGGATACTCTATCTGTTCCTTCCTAACCTGCGTTTGCAGCTGCTGTTGCTAACTCAACGGCTAGGAGGTATCACTTCTGTAGTGAATAAGAGTTCAAAGTTCATACCATTCGCAACCAAAGCTCACGCTGATGTTGACTTCGTTCTGTAGTTATTATCTGAACCATTCTGACATAGGACCGTCGTCCTCACGTCCTCGGAACAGGAGGTTATATTGTCTTCAAGGCTTTATATAGGAAGGGAGAAAAGGGGTGTGTTTCATAGTTTACAACCTATGTCTCTTCATGTGGGCGGGCCACTGCGTCGGGGCTAATTCACTCATGAAAACCCAATTCTCACATTTTAGAAGCTAAAATCACATTTAATCCCATCACAAATAATTTCATATTCAAACATTTAAATTGAACAACAATTCCATGTGAATCCGATAACTCTGATGTGTAGACTTTCCACTGTAGAGTTTATGTCATCTTATCATTGATGAGAATGTCTCAGATGACAACCGAACTGACATCATATTCATTAAGTACCACTGCATATGTTCAATTGGTCGGATAACCAGAATATAGTTAATTTCCCCCCACCTTCTGATGTTCCCAGAATCTCTATGTTAAACAAAGGGGTTGCAGATGTAACATCAGTAGGGTAGAGAGAGGAAAAAGGATGGAAGAGGTATTTATGACTCATAAACCTACCCCCAGGCCAGTAACCCCATGTTGGGTTCAATCTTGCGATTAACCTGCATGTTGCAAACCAACATAAAAATGACAATGGGTTGTCCTGGTTGTGGACCATCGTTGTGGTCCCCATCTGGTGGTTGACCCGGGTAAGGTTTCTGCAAATGAAGAAGTCCGCTCCATGGCTCGGCAGCGGATGTCCTGATTGGGATCGCTGTTCCGGACGCGTCGTCTGGTCGTCCAGACTGGAAGATCTGGGCAGTAACTTAGGCAGATGTTAACAACGCACACACACTCATGCAATATATCATTACATTTCCTCCCAAATGAGCTGCGTTGTGGCACTAACTGATGGTTGTATGGGGAAGTTGTTTATGGCTCTATCACTTTCTACTTGCCGAAGAAAATGAAACAAAATGAATGAAAACATAAACAAATGTCATAAACGTAGACTGTCATAAACCTACCCCAACGTCACGACACTGGAGAACAACCAATCAGAACATTAACATTACTACCTGTAGAACAACCAATCAGAACATTAACATTACTACCTGTAGAACAACCAATCAGAACATTAACATTACTACCTATAGAACAACCAATCAGAACATTAACATTACTACCTGTAGAACAACCAATCAGAACATTACTACCTATAGAACAACCAATCAGAACATTAACATTACTACCTGTAGATCAACCAATCAGAACATTACTACCTGTAGATCAACCAATCAGATCATTAACATTACTACCTGTAGATCAACCAATCAGAAAATTACTACCTGTAGAACAACCAATCAGAACATTAACATTACTACCTGTAGAACAACCAATCAGAACATTACTACCTGTAGAACAACCAATCAGAACATTATTACCTGTAGAACAACCAATCAGAACATTACTACCTGTAGAACAACCAATCAGAACATTACTACCTGTAGAGCAACCAATCAGAACATTACTACCTGTAGAACAACCAATCAGAACATTACTACCTGTAGAACAACCAATCAGAACATTAATCAATTAATGAATAATTAAACATAATTATTATTGTTAATTATTACTAATTGTTAATTGTTACTATTTGTTAAATTGTTACAAATGGTTAATTGTTACCAATTGTTAATTATTACTGTTAATTGTTACTAATTGTTAATTGTTACTAATTGTTAATTGTTACTAATTGTTAATAATTACTGTTAATTATTTCTAATTGTTAATTGTTACTAATTACCAAGTATTAATAATTGTTAATTGTTACCAATTGTTAATTATTACTGTTAATCGTTACTAATTGTTAATTGTAACTAATTGTTTATTATTACTAATTGTTAATTGTACTAATTGTACTACTCATTTTTTGTCCCATTATCATAATTATTATCTGAGTCATCATTCATTTGATATGTGTCTATACGCCAAGAGGCTTTTGAATTTGAAAGAGTGTGTCACGCCCTGACCATAGTTTACTTTGTATTTTCTATGTTTTGATTGGTCAGGGTGTGATCTGAGTGGGTATTCTATGTTTCATGTCTGGTTTGTCTATTTCTATGTTCAGCCTGATATGGTTCTCAGTCAGAGGCAGGTGTTCGTCATTGTCTCTGATTGGGAACCATATTTAGGTAGCCTGGGTTTCACTGTGTGTTGGTGGGTGAATGTTCCTGTCTATGTGTTTTTCACCAGATAGGCTGTTTAGGTTTTCGTTACGTTCGTTACGTTTTTGTTTTGTAGTATTGTATTGGAGATTCGTGTTTCGTATTATTAATAAACATGGATCGTAAACCACACGCTGCATTTTGGTCCGACTCTCCTTCTCATAAAGAAAACCGTTACAGAATCACCCACCACCAACGGACCAAGCAGCGTGTCAACAGGCAGGAGCAGCGTGAGGAGAAGCGCAATAAGGATTTCTGGACATGGGAGGAAATCCTCGACGGGAGAGGACCCTGGGCTAAACCAGGGGAGTGTAGCCGCACTAAGGTGCAGCGGGAGAAGAAACAACAGGAGCAGCCCAAAGAGGAGGTATGGACATGGGAGGACGAATTAGAAGGAAGAGGACCCTGGGCTCAGCCAGGAGAATATCGCCGCCCCAAAGAAGAACTGGAGGCGGCGAAAGCTGAGAGGCGCAGATACGAGGAGGCAGCACGACGTAGCGGATGGAAGCCTGAGAGGCAGCCCCAAAAATTTCTTGGGGGGGGGCTAACAGGGAGTATGGCTATGCCAGGTAGGAGACCTGAGCAGACTCCCTGTGCTTACCGGGGGGCTAGAGAGACCGGACAGGCACCGTGTTATGCAGTGGTGCGCACGGTGTCTCCAGTGCGGGTGCATAGCCCGGTGCGGTATATTCCAGCTCCGCGTGTCGGCCGGGCTAGATTGAGCGTCGAGCCTAATGCCATGAAGCCGGCTCTACGCAGCTGGTCCCCAGTGCGTCTCCTTGGGCCGGCTTACATGGCACCAGCCTTGCGCTCGGTGTCTCCGGTTCGCCTGCATAGTCCAGTGCGGGCTATTCCACCTCGCCGCACTGGCAGGGCGACCGTGAGCATTCAACCAGGTAAGGTTGGGCAGGCTCGGTGCTCAAGAGCTCCAGTGCGCCTGCACGGTCCGGTTTTTCCAGTACCACCTCCACACCCCAGCCCTCCGGTAGCAGCTCCCCGCACCAGGCTTCCTGTGCGTGTCCTCGGCCCAGTACCACCAGTGCCAGCACCACGCATCAGGCCTACAGTGCGCCTCGCCTGTCCAGCGCTGTCGGAGCCTTCCTCCTCTCCAGCGCTGTCGGAGTCTCCCGCCTGTTTAGCGCTGTCAGAGCTTTCCGCCTCTACAGCGCTGCCGGAGTCTCCCGCCTGTTCAGAACTGCCAGTTAGCAAGGAGCTGCCAGTCTGCAAGGAGCTGCCAGTCTGCATGGAGCTGCCAGTCTGCATGGAGCTGCCAGTCTGCATAGAGCTGCCAGTCTGCATGGAGCTGCCAGTCTGCAAGGAGCCGCCAGAGCTGCCTGTCTGCAGGATGCCGCCAAAGCTGCCAGTCTGCAAGGAGCCGCCAGAGCTGCCAGTCTGCAAGGAGCCGCCAGAGCTGCCAGTTAGCATGGAGCAGCCAGGGCCGCCAGTTAGCATGGAGCAGCCAGGGCCGCCAGTCAGCATGGAGCAGCCAGGGCCGCCAGTCAGCATGGAGCAGCCAGGGCCGCCAGTCAGCATGGAGCAGCCAGGGCCGCCAGTCAGCATGGAGCAGCCAGTCAGCATGGAGCAGCCAGTCAGCATGGAGCAGCCAGTCAGCATGGAGCAGCCAGAGCAGCCAGTCAGCATGGAGCAGCCAGAGCTGCCAGTCAGCATGGAGCAGCCAGTCAGCATGGAGCAGCCAGAGCTGCCAGTCAGCATGGAGCAGCCAGTCAGCATGGAGCAGCCAGAGCTACCAGTCATCATGGAGCAGCCAGTCAGCATGGAGCAGCCAGAGCTGCCAGTCGACCAGACTCTTCCAGAGCTGCCAGTCGACCAGACTCTTCCAGAGCTGCCAGTCGACCAGACTCTTCCAGATCTGCCAGTCGTCCAGACTCTTCCAGATCTGCCAGTCGTCCAGACTCTTCCAGATCTGCCAGTCGTCCAGACTCTTCCAGATCTGCCAGTCGTCCAGACTCTTCCAGATCTGCCAGTCGTCCAGACTCTTCCAGATCTGCCAGTCGACCAGACTCTTCCAGATCTGCCAGTCGACCAGACTCTTCCAGATCTGCCAGTCGTCCAGACTCTTCCAGATCTGCCAGTCGTCCAGACTCTCTCAGATCTGCCAGTCGACCAGATTCTCCCAGATCCGCCAGTCGACCAGATTCTCCCAGATCCGCCAGTCGACCAGATTCTTCCAGATCTGCTAGTCGACCAGGATCTGCTGAAACCGCCAGCCAGCCAGGTTCTGGTAGTTTTTACTACCTGCCTGGGCTTCCTCTCAGTGCTGAGCTTCTTCTCAGTGCTGAGCTTCCTCTCAGTGCTGAGCTACCCATCTGTCCCGAGTTACCTCTGTCCCGAGCTGTCCCTCTGTCCCATGTTATCATTGTGGTGGGTAACCTATTTAGGGACGTTTAGGAGGGGGATTAAAACTGTCATGGAGTGGGGTCCACGTCCAGCGCCAGAGCCGCCACCGCGGACAGATGCCCACCCAGACCCTCCCCTATAGGTTCAGGTTTTGCGGCCGGAGTCCGCACCTTGGGGGGGGGGTACTGTCACGCCCTGACCATAGTTTACTTTGTATTTTCTATGTTTTGATTGGTCAGGGTGTGATCTGAGTGGGTATTCTATGTTTCATGTCTGGTTTGTCTATTTCTATGTTCAGCCTGATATGGTTCTCAGTCAGAGGCAGGTGTTCGTCATTGTCTCTGATTGGGAACCATATTTAGGTAGCCTGGGTTTCACTGTGTGTTGGTGGGTGAATGTTCCTGTCTATGTGTTTTTCACCAGATAGGCTGTTTAGGTTTTCGTTACGTTCGTTACGTTTTTGTTTTGTAGTATTGTATTGGAGATTCGTGTTTCGTATTATTAATAAACATGGATCGTAAACCACACGCTGCATTTTGGTCCGACTCTCCTTCTCATAAAGAAAACCGTTACAGAGTGAGAGAGAGAGAGTGCAGTAAAAGAGATAGAGAGAGAGAGAGAGAGAGAGAGAGAGAGAGAGAGAGAGAGACCGAGAGACAGAGAGAGAGAGAGGGAGAGAGGGGAGAGAGAGAGAGAGAGGGAGGGGGAGAGAGAGAGAGAGAGGGAGAGAGAGAGAGACAGCGAGAGAGACAGAGAGAGAGAGAGAGAGAGAGGGGAGAGAGAGAGAGAGAGAGAGAGAGCGAGAGAGAAATAGAGAGAGAGAGAGAGAGAGAGAGAGAGAGAGAGAGAGAGACAGAGAGAGCGAGAGAGATAGAGAGAGAGAGAGAGAGACAGAGAGACAGAGAGACCGAGAGACAGAGAGGGAGAGAGGGGAGAGAGAGAGAGAGAGAGAGAGAGAGAGAGACAGCGAGAGAGACAGAGAGAGAGAGAGAGAGAGAGAGGAGAGAGAGAGAGAGAGAGAGAGAGAGAGAGAGAGATAGAGAGAGAGAGAGAGAGAGAGAGAGAGAGAGAGAGAGAGCGAGAGAGACAGAGAGAGAGAGAGAGAGAGAGAGAGACAGAGAGAGAGAGAGAGAGAGAGAGAGAGAGAGAGAGAGAGAGAGAGAGAGAGAGAGAGAGAGAGAGAGAGAGAGAGAGAGA
>NW_027259816.1:0-22751 GCF_045791955.1 Oncorhynchus clarkii lewisi
CGATGGATATGTACCCTATGGATATGTACCATATGGATGTGTACCCTATGGATATGTACACTATGGATATGTACCATATGGATATGTACCATATGGATGTGTACCCTATGGATATGTACACTATGGATATGTACCATATGGATATGTACCATATGGATATGTACCCTATGGATCTGTGCCCTGTGGATATGTACCCTATGGATGTGTACCCTATGGATGTGTACCCTATGACTGTGTACCCCGTGGATATGTACCCTATGGATATGTACCCTATGGATGTGTACCCTGTGGATGTGTACCCTATGACTGTGTACCCTATGGATGTGTACCCTGTGGATGTGTACTCTATGGATGTGTACCCTATATATATGTACCCTGTGAATGTGTGTTCTATGTATATGTACCATGTGGACATGTACCATGTGGATATGTACCCTGATGATATTTACCCTATTGATGTGTGTCCTGTGGATATGTACCCTATGGATGTGTACCCTATGGATATGCACCCTATGGATATGTACCCTATGGATGTGTACCCTATGGATGTGTACCCCATGGATGTGTACCCTGTGGATGTGTACCCTATGGCTGTTTACCCTATGGATATGTATCCTATGGCTGTGTACCCTATGAATGTGTACCCTATGGATATGTACCCTATGGCTTTGTACCCTATGAATGTGTACCCTGTGGATATGTACCCTATGGATGTGTACCCTATGGATATGTACCCTATGGATGTGTACCCTATGGCTATGTACCCTATGGATGTGTACCCTGATGGATGTGTACCCTATGGATGACTGGGTAAGGTGGTTAGGCGTGGTAGGCACGCTTACGTCCCCTCCTTACTGAGGGGTAGGCAGCCTCAGCACCCAGCAGCAAGGACAACAGGCCTAATCACCTTATTCATCCTTATAATCACACTATTCATCTTCATAATGACCCTGCTAAGGTTGGAGCCTAGTGCAGCATCACACAGACACTCACATACGTGCACATACACTAATGCACACACACACACACACACACACACACACACACACACACACACACACACACACACACACACACACACACACACACACACACACACACACACACACACACACACACACAGGAAAGGGAGAGGCATGGGGATGATAATGATTGTGTTGGATAAAGCATACTGTAAATACATATTTGACTGTTGTCGCTGCTAATCCGCAATGGAATTACAAGCCATTATGCTGTGGATAAGCTATAGCTCTCTCTACTGTGCTAATACTGCTTGATGTTTGATGGATTGATCAGACAGATTTGACAATCCTGGCAGACTTCTCTTTGCAAAACATCTACATATCATCCTCTTTGAAGAATGCTGACTATACATTTAGGCAGATCTTTTCCTACAGACTCTTTCAGAATCTGTGATTCCTGCCCTTAGCTGTGGGATGGGAAGTGTTTCTGATGTACAGACACACTAGTTATACACTATCTGTACAGTAGAATATGGAGGAATGTGTAGGGACTTGAGGAGGGGTTGTGTCTCAGTGTTTACTTGTGTGATGATGTGTTGATGTAGGAGGGTACAAGGGGGATACAAGGGGGATACAGAGGGATACGGGGGGATACAGGGGGATATAGTGGGTATACAGGGGGATACAAGGTGGGATACAGGGGTACATATGGGTGTATATTGGGGGGATACAGGGGTATATAAGGCAGATACAGGGGTATATAGGGGTGTATATAGGGAGGATACAGGGGTATATAGAGCAGATACAGGGGTATATAGGGGTATATAGGGGGGATACAGGGGTACATAGGGGGATACAGGGGGATATAGGGGTATATAGGGGGGATACATGGGTATATAGGGGTATATAGGGCGGATACAGGGGTATATAGGGGGGATATAGGGGTATATAGGGCGGATACATGGGTATATAGGGGTATATAGGGGGGATACAGAGGTATATAGGGGAGATACAGGGGTATATAGCGGTATATAGGGGGGATACAGAGGTATATAGGGGGGATACAGAGGTATATAGGGTGGATACAGGGATTTATAACGGTATATAGGGGGGATACAGAGGTATATAGGTGGATACAGGGGTATATAGGGGTATATAGGGGGGATATGGGGGTATATAGGGGGATACAGGGGCGGTATATAGCGGGGCTACAGGGTATATAGGGGGATACAGGGGGATACAAGGGGGACACAGGGGGATATAGAGGGGATATAGGGGGATACAGGGGTATATACGGGGGATACAGGGGGATACAAGGGGGATGGAGAGGGATATAGTGGGTATACAGGGGATACAAGGTGGGATACAGGGGTATATAGTGGTGTATATAGGGGGATACAGGGGTATATAGAGCAGATACAGGGGTATATAGGGGTATATAGGGGGGATACAGGGGTACATAGGGGGGATACAGGGGGATATAGGGGTATATAGGGAGGATACAGGGGTATATAGGGGGGATACAGGGATACATAGAGGGGATACAGGGGGATATAGGGGTATATAGGGCGGATATATGGGTATATAGGGGTATATAGGGCGGATACAGGGGTATATAGGGTGGATACAGGAGTATATAGGGGTATATAGGGGGGATAGGGGGTATATAGGGGGGATACAGGGGTATATAGGGGGGATACAGGGGTATATAGGGGTTTATAGCGGGGATACAGGGGTATATAGGGGTATATAGGGGGGATACAGGGGTATATAGGGGTATATAAGAGGGATACAGGGGTATATAGCGGTATATAGGGGGATACACGGGTATATAGGGGGGATACAGGGGTATTTATGGGTGTATATAGGGGGGATACAGGGGTATATAGGGGTATATAGGGGGGATACAGGTGTATATAGGGGTGTATATAGGGGGATACAGGGGTATATAGGGGTGATACAGGTGTATATAGGGGTATATGGGGGGATACAGGTGTATATAGGGTGGATACAGGGGTATATAGGGTGGATACAGGGATATATATGGGGGATACAGGTGTATATAGGGGTATATAGGGTGGATACAGGGGTATATAGGGGAATACAGGTGTATCCCTATATGCCCTATACACACACACCCTATAGCATATGCCCTATACACACACACACTATAGCATATGCCCTATACACACACACACACACACTAGAGCATATGTACCATACACACACACCCTATAGCATATGTACCATACACACACACACACACACACTAGAGCATATGTACCATACACACACCATATAGCATATGTACCATACACACAGACACTATAGCATATATACCATACACACACACACACTATAGCATATGTACCATACACACACACACACACTAGAGCATATGCCCTATACACACACGTACACATGGATTCTGTCCTGTATATATGTGGTAGTGGTGGAGTAGGGGCCTGAGGGCACACAGTCAATGTACAGTCGTGGCCCAAAGTTTTGAGAATGACACAAATATTAATTTCCACAAAGTTTGCTGCCTCAGTGTCTTTAGATATTTTTGTAAGATGTTACTATGGAATACTGAAGTATAATTACAAGCATTTCATAAGTGTCAAAGGCTTTCATTGACAATTACATGAAGTTGATGCAAAGAGTCAATATTTGCAGTGTTGAGAGAAGGGAGAGAGGGAGAGAGGGGAGAGAAGGAGAGGGAGAGAGGGGGAGAGAGGAAGAGAGAGGGAGAGAGGGAGAGAGGGAGAGAGGGGAGAGAAGGAGAGGGAGAGAGGGAGAGAGAGGGAGAGAGAAGGAGAGGGAGAGAGGAAGAGAGAGGGAGAGAGGGAGAGAGGGGGAGAGAAGGAGAGGGAGAGAGGGGAGAGAGAGAGAAGAGAGAGGGAGAGAGGGAGACAGAGGGAGAGAGGGAGAGAGAGGGGAGAGAGGGAGAGAGGGGAGAGAGGGGAGAGAAGGAGAGGGAGAGAGGGAGAGAGAGGGAGAGAGAAGGAGAGGGAGAGGAAGAGAGAGGGAGAGAGGGAGAGAGGGGAGAGAAGGAGAGGGAGAGAGGGAGAGAGAGGGAGAGAGAAGGAGAGGGAGAGAGGAAGAGAGAGGGAGAGAGGGAGAGAGGGGAGAGAAGGAGAGGGAGAGAGGGGGAGAGAGGAAGAGAGAGGGAGAGAGGGGAGAGAGGGGAGAGAAGGGAAAGAGTGGAGTGACGGATTCCTCCTGACTGCCCATAGGACTCCATGATGACTGAGCCCAGCTGAGAATCTTGACACTTTTGGGGGAAGTGAGGTCATGAAGGGGCATGATGGGAGCTGAGAAAGAGAGTCAGTGATGAGATTTCGCAGATCCAGGAACAGTGAGTCAGTGAGTAATGGGTGTCTAAGTGGGGTGCGTCACTGCCTTCTGGTCAGACAAAGTCATAGCCAGAGACGTCCCTTTCTCAGAAGAAGAGTAGCAAAGTCTATGGCTGTCTGGAGTGGTTCTCAATCAGAGGCAGGTGTTTATCGTTGTCTCTGATTGGGAACCATATTTAGGCAGCCATATTCTTTGAGTGTTTCGTGGGTGATTGTTCCTGTCTCTGTGTTTGTTTGTTCACCAGATAGGCTGTTTAGGTTTTCTCACGTTTGTTGTTTTTTGTTAGTTTATTAATGTATAGTTTTGTTCATTAAAAAACATGAATAACCACCACGCTGCATTTTGGTCCGACTCTACTTCACCTAAAGAAAACCGTAACACCTATGCCAATCACAACCATCTCATTATCTCCACATGAGAGTCTTGTGTCTATTTTTTATCCATGTGCAATGTCAAATGTGTTCCCAAAGGTGTTCGATGGGGTTGAGGTCAGGGCTCTGTGCAGGCCAGTCAAGTTCTTCCACACCGATCTCAACAAACCATTTCTGTATGGACTTCGCTTTGTGCATGGGGCCAATGTCATGCTGAAACAGGAAAGCACCTTCCCCAAACTGTTGCCACGATGTTGGAAGCACATAATCATCTAGAATGTCATTGTATGCCATAGTGTTAAGATTTCCCTTCATTGGAACTAAGGGGCCTAGCACGAACCATGAAAAACAGCCCCAGACCATTATTCCTACTCCACCAAACTTTAAAGTTGGCATTATGCATTGGGGCAGGTACTGTCTCCCTGGCATTCGTGGAACCCAGGTTCGTCTGTCTGACTGCCAGTTGGTGAAGCGTGATTCATCACTCCAGAGAACGTGTTTCCACTGCTCCAGAGTCCAATGGCGGTGAGCTTTACACCACTCAAGCTGACGCTTGGCATTGCACATGGTGATTTTAGGCTTGTGTGCGGCTGCTTGGCCATGGAAACCCATTTCATGAAGCTCCTGGCGAACAGTTATTGTGCTAACGTTGCTTCCAGAGGCAGTTTGGAACTTTCAAAAAAAAAAAAAAAATGCACCTTTATTTAACCAGGTAGGCTAGTTGAGAACAAGTTCTCATTTGCAACTGCGACCTGGCCAAGATAAAGCATAGCAGTGTGAACAGACAACACAGAGTTACACATGGAGTAAACAATTAACAAGTCAGTAACACAGTAGAAAAAAAGGGGAGTCTATATACATTGTGTGCAAAAGGCATGAGGAGGTAGGCGAATAATTACAATTTTGCAGATTAACAACACTGGAGTGATAAATGATCAGATGGTCATGTACAGGTAGAGATATTTGTGTGCAAAAGAGCAGAAAAGTAAATAAATAAAAACAGTATGGGGATGAGGTAGGTAAAAATGGGTGGGCTGTTTACCGATAGACTATGTACAGCTGCACGCTCGGTTAGCTGCTCAGATAGCAGATGTTTGAAGTTGGTGAGGGAGATAAAAGTCTCCAACTTCAGCGATTTTTGGTAGTGAGTGTTGCAACCGAGGACAGGCAATTTTTACACACTACGCGCTTCAGTACTCGGCAGTCCCATTCTGTGAGCTTGTGTGGCCTACCACTTCACGGCGGAGCCGTTATTGCTCCTAGACGTTTCCACTTCACAATAACAGCACTTACAGTTGACCGGGGCAGCTCTAGTGGGGCAGACATTTTACAAACTGACCTGTTGGAAATGTGGCATCCTATGACAGTGCCACGTTGAAAGTCACTAAGCTCTTCAGTAAGGCCGTTCTACTGCCAATGTTTGTCTGTGGAGATTGCATGGCTGTGTGCTCGATTTTACACACCTGTCAGGAAGAGTTGCGGCTGAAATAGCCGAATCCACTAATTTGAAGGGTTGTCCACATACTTTTGTATATATAGTGTACTATATGAGCCAGTATGCATATTAGACTAAATAGGATGGAGCTCTACTGTTCTATTTGCCTCTGAGTCAAATGTGCAGACAAAATAGGGCATGTCATATCAACCCGGTTTTTATATGTGGTTTTATCTAGCTTGTTTTAAGCAGACTCCTTGATCATAGTCTTCTGTAGACAGACACATTCTAAATCCAACAACTACTTGTATCCCAGTTAGGATGGAAACTTTTTTAGGTCGCCCCCGATTCATTTCTCACCTTCAACACAAGAGTACAGAGTTGGGAGGGAACTGTAGAGAGAGAGACAGAAAGGGGATTCCAGGACTGGGAGGAGAGGAAGAGGAGCACACAGTCAACAGGGACTGTAGGGTGTTCTAAAAACAGCTGGTGAGGGAGAGGAGAGATAGAGGCGAGAGAGAGGAGGAGTGAGGGGTCTCTGTCTCTCTGTCTCTGTTTCTGTCCCTTTCTCTGTCTCTGTCCCTTGTCTCTGTCCCTGTCTATTTCCCTGTCCCTCTGTCTCTGTCCCTGTCTGTCTCTGTCCCTGTCTCTGTCTATTTTCCTGTCTCTGTATCTGTCCCTGTCTCTGTCTGTCTCTGTCTCTTTGTGTCTTTGTCTCAGTCCATGTCTCTTTGTCTTTGTTTCTGTCTCTGTCGCTGTCTCAGTCCCTGTCCCTGGCCCTGTCCCTGACCCTGTCCCTGGCCCTGTCCCTGGCCCTGTCTCAGTCCCTGTCCCTGTCTCAGTCCCTGTCCCTGGCCCTGTCTCAGTCCCTGTCCCTGTCTCAGTCCCTGTCCCTGTCCCTGTCCCTGTCTCAGTCCCTGGCCCTGTCCCTGTCCCTGTCTCAGTCCCTGTCCCTGGCCCTGTCTCAGTCCCTGTCCCTAACCCTGTCTCAGTCCCTGTCCTTGTCCCTGGCCCTGGCCCTGTCCCTCGCCCTGTCTCGCCCTCTGGAGCTGTTTTTCATGGTTTGGGCTAGGCACCTTAGTTCCAGTGAAGGGTAGTCAACGCTACAGCATACAATGACATTCTAGATGGTTCTGTGCTTCCAACTTTGTGGCAACAGTTTGGGGCCTTTTCCTGTTTCAGCATGACAATGCCCTTATCCCTGTCTCTGTCTCTGTCTCTGTCCCTGTATCTGTCTCTGTCTCTGTCTCTGTCCCTGTATCTGTATCTGTATCTGTCTCTGTATCTGTCTCTGTCTCTGTCCCTGTATCTGTATCTGTATCTGTCTCTGTATCTGTCTCTGTCTCTGTCCCTGTCCCTGTATCTGTCTCTGTCTCTGTCTCTGTCCCTGTATCTGTCTCTGTCTCTGTATCTGTATCTGTCCCTGTCTCTGTATCTGTCTCTGTATCTGTCTCTGTCTCTGTCTCTGTCCCTGTATCTGTATCTGTCTCTGTCTCTGTCCCTGTCTCTGTCCCTGTATCTGTCTCTGTATCTGTATCTGTCTCTGTCTCTGTCTCTGTCTCTGTCCCTGTACCTGTACCTGTCCCTGTCCCTGTATCTGTATCTGTCTCTGTATCTGTCTCTGTCTCTGTCTCTGTCTCTGTCCCTGTATCTGTCTCTGTATCTGTATCTGTCTCTGTCTCTGTCCCTGTATCTGTATCTGTATCTGTCTCTGTCTCTGTCTCTGTCCCTGTATCTGTCTCTGTCCCTGTACCTGTATCTGTCCCTGTCCCTGTATCTGTATCTGTCTCTGTATCTGTCTCTGTCTCTGTCTCTGTATCTGTCCCTGTATCTGTCTCTGTCTCTGTCTCTGTCTCTGTCTCTGTCCCTGTATCTGTATCTGTCTCTGTCTCTGTCTCTGTCTCTGTATCTGTATCTGTATCTGTATCTGTCTCTGTATCTGTCTCTGTCCCTGTATCTGTATCTGTCCCTGTCCCTGTATCTGTATCTGTCTCTGTATCTGTCTCTGTCTCTGTCTCTGTCTCTGTATCTGTCCCTGTATCTGTCTCTGTCTCTGTCTCTGTCTCTGTCTCTGTCTCTGTCCCTGTCTCTGTCTCTGTCTCTGTCTCTGTCCCTGTATCTGTATCTGTATCTATCTCTGTCCCTGTATCTGTATCTGTCTCTGTCCCTGTCTCTGTCTCTGTCCCTGTCTCTGTATCTGTCTCTGTCTCTGTCTCTGTCTCTGTCCCTGTATCTGTATCTGTATCTGTATCTGTCCCTGTATCTGTATCTGTCTCTGTCTCTGTCTCTGTCTCTGTATCTGTATCTGTATCTGTATCTGTATCTGTCTCTGTATCTGTCTCTGTCCCTGTATCTGTCTCTGTCTCTGTCCCTGTATCTGTATCTGTCCCTGTCCCTGTCTCTGTATCTGTCTCTGTCTCTGTCTCTGTCTCTGTCCCTGTCTCTGTCTCTGTCCGTGTATCTGTATCTGTCTCTGTATCTGTATCTGTCCCTGTATCTGTCTCTGTCTCTGTCTCTGTCTCTGTATCTGTATATGTCTCTGTCTCTGTCTCTGTCTCTGTCCCTGTATCTGTCTCTATATCTGTCTCTGTCTCTGTCTCTGTCCCTGTATCTGTATCTGTATCTGTCTCTGTCCCTGTATCTGTCTCTGTCTCTGTCTCTGTCCCTGTATCTGTCCCTGTATCTGTCCCTGTCCCTGTATCTGTATCTGTCTCTGTATCTGTCTCTGTCTCTGTCTCTGTCCCTGTCCCTGTATCTGTATCTGTCTCTGTCTCTGTATCTGTCTCTGTCTCTGTATCTGTCCCTGTATCTGTCTCTGTCTCTGTCCCTGTCTCTGTCTCTGTCTCTGTCTCTGTCCCTGTCCCTGTCTCTGTATCTGTCTCTGTCTCTGTATCTGTCTCTGTCTCTGTCCCTGTCTCTGTCTCTGTCTCTGTCTCTGTCTCTGTCTCTGTCCCTGTATCTGTCTCTGTCTCTGTCTCTGTTTCTGTCTCTGTATCTGTATCTGTCTCTGTCTCTGTCTCTGTCTCTGTCTCTGTCTCTGTCCCTGTATCTGTCTCTGTCTCTGTTTCTGTATCTGTATCTGTATCTCTCCCTGTATCTGTATCTGTTTCGGTTTCTGTATCTGTATCTGTATCTGTCTCTGTCTCTGTCTCTGTATCTGTCTCTGTTTCTGTATCTGTATCTGTTTCTGTCTCTGTCTCTGTCTCTGTCTCTGTCTCTGTCTCTGTCTCTGTTTCTGTATCTGTCTCTGTCTCTGTTTCTGTCTCTGTATCTGTCTCTGTCTCTGTCTCTGTCTCTGTTTCTGTTTCTGTTTCTGTTTCTGTCTCTGTCTCTGTCTCTGTCTCTGTCTCTGTCTCGGTCCCTGGCCCTGGCCCTGTCTGTCTCTATCTCTATCTCTTTCTCAGTCCCTTTCTCTTTGTCTTTGCCTCTGTCTCTGTTCCTATCCCTGTCTCTGTACCTGTCTCTGTCCCTGTCTTTCTCTGTATCTGTCTCTGTCCCTGTCTGTCTCTTTCTCTGTCCTTGGCCCTGTCTGTCTCTGTCCCTATCCCTGTTCCTGCTGTATCTGTGTCAACAGGCAGGAGATGGAGCTCTGAGCCTGGGCTGGGCTCTGCCGTTAGGCCCTCCTCCCTGCTCCGCCACAGGACCTAAACACTCCCCTCTGCATGAGTAGGCTGAAGCTTGGAGCATGGAGCCAAGCTCAACCATACCCACACAGACTAATCCCTGAGTTAATGGCCTGGAAGTGACTTGGGCACCAGTGATACATTCAGCTCCCTCATCTGATACACCTACATGCACACAGGGCCTACATCAGGGATGGACAACTTTGATGGGATGGGGGCCACAAAAAATGGGGCCGCAGTGGCTGGCGGTTCTGCGTAACCACATCCATACCCACATATGCAGTCAGAGCCTTTTTGGGGCCTTAAGCGAAAATGTGTTGCATAAGACCAAGTAATATGTTTTAATAAAAGTTTACATCTGGTCCCTATTGAGCATAGTCTGTGACCTCAGATACACACAGCATCGTGGTTAGAGCACGCACGCACGCACACACACACACACACACACACACTCACACACACACACACACACACACACACACACACACACACACACACACACACACACACACACACACACACACACACACACACACAGAGGGCATCTCTGGAGCTGTGATGTCACCTGGCTATAGCCAGTTATTTGTTAAGCCAACAGGTGAGTGGCTGTACTGCTCTCATTAGAAGGCTAAGACCTGGCCAAGTCCCTAGCAGGGCTAATTGATTAGCATTATACAGTAGCAGTGCTGCCTTCCCCATTGGACAACCGCTTTATCCCGCGTGATGCCTCTATCCAGCATGGATGTCATATTGTGTAAACACACAATTAAGTGTACACACACATTAAAGTAACACGTGCATGTACGCACGGACGCATGCACACACAACACACACACACACACGTCTACACACACATTTACTCACAACACTGTTCATTTTTTTCAATCAGTTAGGCCCATTTTTCAGGTGTAAGTGGTATATTTTCAAAACTCTAAGTACAAAACACATGTAATGGCCCTATTTTATGTTCAGAATCTTGTGCTTTCATTGGGGTTTCACACATCTTTCACCCCTGAGTCATCCATGTAAAATCTAAGTTTTCTGTGAAATACCATGAGAACATTAAGTTTAGTCACCAATACATGTAACACATAGAGTGACTCTTTCCACTTTGTCCTATTCAAGCACACTGGCTGATGGAGAATGATGATGTAGTAGTTACAGCCACATCCACATATGATTTAGTTTTATCTTCCAAATCAAATCAAATCAAAAATCAAATCAAATGTATTTATATAGCCCTTCTTACATCAGCTGATATCTTCCAACATAAATTGATTTCAAATTGACACATTTCTGAGGTAAAAATATAAAAATGCACAGTGTTCAGCAGGTATCAAACTATATGCATTATTATTACAAAAGTATGTGGACACACCTTCAAATGATTGGATTCTGCTATCGAGCACACAGCCATGTAATCTCCGTAGACAAACATTGGCAGTAGAACGGCCTTACTGAAGAGCTCAGTGATTTTCAACATGGCACCGTCATAGGACGCCACATTTCCATCAAGTCAGTTCGTCAAATTCCTGCCCTGCCAGAGCTGTCAACTGCATGCGTTGTTATCGTGAAGTGGAAAAGTCTCGGAGCAACAATGGCTCAGCCGCGAAATGGTAGGCCACACAAGCTCACAGAACAGGACTGCCGAGTGCTAAAAATCGTCTATCCTCGGTTGCAACACTCACTACCGAGTTCCAAACTGCCTCTGGAAGCAACGTCAGCACAAGAACTGTTCGTCGGGAGCTTCATGAAATGGGTTTCCATGGCCAAGCAGTGGTCTGGGGCTGTTTTTCATGGTTTGTGCTAGGCCGCTTAGTTCCAGTGAATGGTAGTCTTAACGCTACAGCATACAATGACATTCTAGACGATTCTGTGCTTCCAACATTGTGGCAACAGTTTGGGGAAGGTGCTTTCCTGTTTCAGCATGACAATGGCCCAGTGCACAAAGCGATGTCCATACAGAAATGGTTTGCCGAGATCAGTGTGGAAGAACCTGACTGTCCTGTACAAAGCGCTGACCTCAACTCCATCGAACATCTTTGGGATGAATTGGAAAGCCGATTGCGAGCCAGGCGTAGTCGCCCAACATTAGTGCCCGACCTCACTAATGCTCTTGTGGCTGAATGGTCCCTGCAGCAATGCTCCAACATCTAGTGGAAAGCCTTCCCAGAAGAGTGGAGAATGTTATAGCAGCAAAGGGGGGACCAACTACATACTAAGGCCCATGATTTTGGAATGAGATGTTCGACGAGCAGGTGTCCACATACTTTTGGACATGTAGTGTAAATAAACTGGACAGCACATCGTTGGCGCTCAGTAGTTATCTGTTTGGAGCAGTGTGATGTGATATTTAATTTTATTGTTAAGAAATGACAAGAAAATCATATCAAAAGTCAAGTGAAAAGCAGACACCTAGATTGAATATGTATCCAAATTGATCGAGTGATTTGTGAGTTTTTGTTCTACTCAGACATGAGCCACGTTAATGATCTGTTTAGATTTGTGTGCTTAGAGTTGTGAAACATGAGCCATGTTGATGATCTGTTTAGATTTGTGTGCTTAGAGTTGTGAAACATGAGCCACGTTGATGATCTGTTTAGATTTCTGTGCTTAGAGTCGTGAAACATGAGCCACGCTGATGATCTGTTTAGATTTGTGTGCTTAGAGTCGTGAAACATGAGCCACGTTGATGATCTGTTTAGATTTGTGTGCTTAGAGTCGTGAAACATGAGCCACGCTGATGATCTGTTTAGATTTCTGTGCTTAGAGTCGTGAAACATGAGCCACGCTGATGATCTGTTTAGATTTCTGTGCTTAGAGTTGTGAAAATGTAGCACATACAAGGTGATAAAAAGCCTGTAATGTATTTGACTTTTTTCTGCAAGACGCACATTAACCAAGGTGTTCACAGCCCAGTCATGTTAACACACAAAGGCAATTTCATTTAATAAACAACTGGTAACAGAACCCAATCTACAAGGCAGATTGTTCGCTGTGCTACAGAGGTGATAAAGCTGTGGCCGAGGCTCATATACTCTCATGAAAACCTAAGCGATTTGACCCCTCTGCCACCCTTTGCTATGATTTACATTATCGCTGTGGAAGTGAGCTCATGCTATCGGTGTAAAATCTGCACAGTGAGCACAGCGAGGCAGTGGCTGAGCATCATAAATTCACCCTTAAAACAGCTGGCCATTGATCTTAGGACGTGCCGTACTTTTATCTAAATCAATTGGATTTCCCAACCAACATTAATAAGAGTGTGAACACTTCAGGATAGATCTGGGCGGGGGGGTTACTTTTACTAGAGACTATAAAAGATCACAAATCAAAGGCGGTCGATGCAGCTGTTTCACTAGATTATAAAGATGACTGTATGAGCACTGACCCACAGAGAGAGAAAGCGAAAGAGAGAGAGAGGGAGACTGATAGAGAGCTGGGGGCATGTGACGATGGGAGAAGTATGGAAGGGATGGGTTAAAGAAAGAGAGAGAGAGAGGGAGACTGATAGAGAGCTGGGGGCATGTGAAGATGGGAGAAGTATGGAAGGGATGGGTTAAAGAAAGAGAGAGAGAGAGGGAGACTGATAGAGAGCTGGGGGCATGTGAAGATGGGAGAAGTATGGAAGGGATGGGTTAAAGAAAGAGAGAGAGAGAGGGAGACTGATAGAGAGCTGGGGGCATGTGAAGATGGGAGAAGTATGGAAGGGATGGGTTAAAGAAAGAGAGAGAGAGAGGGAGACTGATAGAGAGCTGGGGGCATGTGAAGATGGGAGAAGTATGGAAGGGATGGGTTAAAGAAAGAGAGAGAGAGAGGGAGACTGATAGAGAGCTGGGGGCATGTGAAGATGGGAGAAGTATGGAAGGGATGGGTTAAAGAAAGAGAGAGAGAGAGGGAGACTGATAGAGAGCTGGGGGCATGTGAAGATGGGAGAAGTATGGAAGGGATGGGTTAAAGAAAGAGAGAGAGAGAGGGAGACTGATAGAGAGCTGGGGGCATGTGAAGATGGGAGAAGTATGGAAGGGATGGGTTAAAGAAAGAGAGGGAGGATTAGAGAGAGAGAGAGAGAGGGAGAGAGTGAAAGCGAGAGGGAGAGAGGGAGGGAGAGAGAAAGAGAGAGAGAAAGGGAGGGAGGGAGACAGAGTGAGAGAGAGAGAGAGAGAGAGAGAGAGAGGGAGGAAATAAGGAAGAGAAGGAGGAAGAGAGAGTAGGAGAGAGAGAGAGAGAGAGAGAGAGAGAGGGGAAGAGAGAGAGAGATGGGGAGAAACAAGGGGAGAGAGGGAAACGCAAAAATAGAGCGAGAGGGGGGTGAAAGAGAGAGAGAGAAAGGAGGGGAGAATTGAAAGAGATTGAGAGTGAAAAAGAGTGAGACAGCCAGAAAGCAGGAAGTCAACCATTCCTTTGACGTTTGATGTGGTTGATACCTTTCCAATGACTCCATTCCAGACATTATTATGAGCCGTCCTCCCCTCAGCAGCCTCCACTGGTGTGTCATCATGGGAGACTTCCTGCCCCCTGAATCCCCCTGATTACTGAACTGATGATGACATCACTACGATCACACTGCCTGCCACCACTATGTGAGTGGGACAAACACAGATTGATGTCAGACTGTGGTATGCCAACTAAGTCGTCCTCAATGTGGACTTGGGCTATGTGAATGTTTATTTCTCCTCTGTGTGCTCCTGTGCAATTGCATAGGATGTGTGTGTGTGTGTGTGTGTGTGTGTGTGTGTGTCCATGAGCATCTCCATTGACTCAGTGCAGGAGAAGAACACAGCAGTAGAGTGAGTCACTGCGCTGGGACTCCTGGGTTCAGTACACTCTCCTGCTTCACACATTTCAGCACTGCTGTCAGGGATGGATGCTACCCAAATACACACACACACACACACACACACACACACACACACACACACACACACACACACACACACACACACACACACACACACACACACACACACACACACACACACACACACACACACACACACACACACACAGTACCTAACTCAACCTATACACCTACAAAATGATAAAATAACAAACTATTACCACCATTCACACACAAATACTCTCCCATCCAACTGCAAGGTGCTGATAGACAGGGTTGAGAACCGAGATCTTGCTCCAGACTCAACTCTCCAGAGCCTACTTGTCTTGTCTGCCAGTATACTCTAGGAAGCCTCCATTCTCCCACTTGCCTCGTCTCCTCAGTTAGGCTTCTGCCAGCAACAGCACCAGTGACATATCCGGTTATCCCCACGCTGTACACAGAGCCAAGCCCGGCCAAGCCAAGCCACGCCATTCAGCTGACGGAGCTATTGGTGCAGAACACAGTGTTGATTTGTTGTAGCTGTTGATGTTGTTACTGTAGACCTCTTTAGGTTGGTTGCCAGAAAGATCATTGGGTGACACTGGGACCCACACAGCTGAGAAAGCACTTCACTTCATGCGCTGATTCATAGGGGTTAAATGTGGAAGACACATTCTGGTTGAATGCATTCAGTTGCTGAACTGACTAGGTATCCCCTTTCCCTTTCCCTATGTAGGCCAATATACTGTGTTGTAAAACAGGGCTGAGCTCACATTTAGAGTGACTGGCTTTAGAAAGGATGGCGTATGCCATGTTATTTCACTGGGAGTGATGACAACAGTAATACAGTATACTGTATTGTAAACCAGGGCTGAGCTCACATGTAGAGTGACTGGCTTTAGAAAGGATGGCGTATGCCATGTTATTTCACTGGGAGTGATGACAACAGTAATACAGTGTAATACAGTACATTTGTAATACGATGAATTTTGCAGGAATCAGGAATCTATTCCTAAAACATATCATTTCTGTATAGCAGAACCATCGGCCAATATTTGCTTCAGCACGTTTAATATGAAATGAGAAAATGTATCACAAAAGTAACATTCTAGACCGAGTAGGCAGTGAATCCTTCATGTCCGTGAGGGGTGGTGTTTGGTATTCTCTCCTTCACTAATAAGTCATCATCAATTACATCGTATTGAAGAGATCTCATAAAGACATGGATGGCTGCCAACAGCTTGAGAGGGTGAAAGAAAACTGTTAACTGCGTATAATAAAGGCCTGTATGCCATACCTTCAACATGAGCAATTACTCCCTATCCATCACGCATGCATTACATACAAACACACACAAACAGTCATGTATGCAAGCACGTATGCTACCCGTGCGAGGAGGCCACATTCAGAATAGCACAAAGCTAAATGAATCACTGTTGAGACCTGTTGTCTTCTATACATCACTCATATGTCTCTCATAAATCATATCTCATATATATATACCTCCATCCACATACTGTATGTATATGACTCAAATAGATACATGTTACAAGCATGAGGCATTATAAACATATACATCTGTTGGTCTTCTTCACTCGCCTTCTCTCTCCCACTCTTTCTGTCTCTCTTTCCTGCTTTCTCCTCTTTCTGTCTCTCTTTCCTGCTTTCTCCTCTTTCTGCACAGATATGATATGAATCTTTCCCTCTTTTTAATCTTAAATCCCCTTCCCCCTCTCTCAAATGGCCTCTCTACCTCCCCATTCCTCTCCCCTTCCCCTCTTTCTCCAACCTCTCAGAAGTGTCTGGTAAAAGATCACTCCCACCAACACAGTGAGAGAGAAGCGAAGCATTTCCCCAGGCGAAATAAGTACTTGTGGTTTTGAGTGGAGTGAGAACTGGCAGATGGGGAACACGCTCCTGTTTTGGACGCCGGCTTCAGGTCTAGCTGGGGAAATTTCATGCAGATTTCTCAAGGGTTATGTCTTGAGAGGTGTTCTCTGTACGTGAGACCCCCTGTCACATCTACACACTGTGGTGGTGGAGACAGTACCACCGTTTCAAGCACCAACCCCAGGTCACTAGGCTACGTGCACCCCAGGTCACTAGGCTACGTGCACCCCAGGTCACTAGGCTACGTGCACCCCAGGTCACTAGGCTACGTGCACCCCAGGTCACTAGGCTATGTGCACCCCAGGTCACTAGGCTATGTGCACCCCAGGTCACTAGGCTACGTGCACCCCAGGTCACTAGGCTACGTGCACCCCAGGTCACTAGGCTACGTGCACCCCAGGTCACTAGGCTACGTGCACCCCAGGTCACTAGGCTACGTGCACCCCAGGTCACTAGGCTATGTGCACCCCAAGTCACTAGGCTATGTGCACCCCAGGTCACTAGGCTATGTGCACCCCAGGTCACTAGGCTACGTGCACCCCAGGTCACTAGGCTACGTTCACCCCAGGTCACTAGGCTACGTGCACCCCAGGTCACTAGGCTACGTTCACCCCAGGTCACTAGGCTACGTTCACCCCAGGTCACTAGGCTACGTGCACCCCAGGTCACTAGGCTACGTTCACCCCAGGTCACTAGGCTATGTGCACCCCAAGTCACTAGGCTATGTGCACCCCAGGTCACTAGGCTATGTGCACCCCAGGTCACTAGGCTACGTGCACCCCGGGTCACTAGGCTACGTTCACCCCAGGTCACTAGGCTACGTTCACCCCAGGTCACTAGGCTACGTTCACCCCAGGTCACTAGGCTACGTGCACCCCAGGTCACTAGGCTACGTTCACCCCAGGTCACTAGGCTACGTTCACCCCAGGTCACTAGGCTATGTGCACCCCAGGTCACTAGGCTATGTGCACCCCAGGTCACTAGGCTACGTGCACCCCAGGTCACTAGGCTACGTGCACCCCAGGTCACTAGGCTACGTGCACCCCAGGTCACTAGGCTACGTTCACCCCAGGTCACTAGGCTACGTTCACCCCAGGTCACTAGGCTACGTTCACCCCAGGTCACTAGGCTACGTGCACCCCAGGTCACTAGGCTACGTGCACCCCAGGTCACTAGGCTACGTGCACCCCAGGTCACTAGGCTACGTTCACCCCAGGTCACTAGGCTACGTTCACCCCAGGTCACTAGGCTACGTTCACCCCAGGTCACTAGGCTACGTTCACCCCAGGTCACTAGGCTACGTGCACCCCAGGTCACTAGGCTACGTTCACCCCAGGTCACTAGGCTACGTGCACCCCAGGTCACTAGGCTACGTTCACCCCAGGTCACTAGGCTACGTTCACCCCAGGTCACTAGGCTACGTGCACCCCAGGTCACTAGGCTACGTTCACCCCAAGTCACTCGGCTATGTGCACCCCAGGTCACTAGGCTACGTGCACCCCAGGTCACTAGGCTACGTTCACCCCAGGTCACTAGGCTACGTTCATCCCAGGTCACTAGGCTACGTTCACCCCAGGTCACTAGGCTACGTGCACCCCAGGTCACTAGGCTACGTTCACCCCAGGTCACTAGGCTACGTGCACCCCAGGTCACTAGGCTACGTGCACCCCAGGTCACTAGGCTATGTGCACCCCAGGTCACTAGGCTACGTTCACCCCAGGTCACTAGGCTACGTGCACCCCAGGTCACTAGGCTACGTTCACCCCAGGTTACTAGGCTACGTTCACCCCAGGTCACTAGGCTACGTGCACCCCAGGTCACTAGGCTACGTGCACCCCAGGTCACTAGGCTACGTTCACCCCAGGTCACTAGGCTACGTGCACCCCAGGTCACTAGGCTACGTGCACCCCAGGTCACTAGGCTACGTTCACCCCAGGTCACTAGGCTACGTGCACCCCAGGTCACTAGGCTACGTTCACCCCAGGTCACTAGGCTACGTGCACCCCAGGTCACTAGGCTACGTTCACCCCAGGTCACTAGGCTACGTTCACCCCAGGTCACTAGGCTACGTTCACCCCAGGTCACTAGGCTACGTTCACCCCAGGTCACTAGGCTACGTTCACCCCAGGTCACTAGGCTATGTGCACCCCAGGTCACTAGGCTACGTTCACCCCAGGTCACTAGGCTACGTTCACCCCAGGTCACTAGGCTACGTTCACCCCAGGTCACTAGGCTACGTTCACCCCAGGTCACTAGGCTACGTTCACCCCAGGTCACTAGGCTACGTTCACCCCAGGTCACTAGGCTACGTTCACCCCAGGTCACTAGGCTATGTGCACCCCAGGTCACTAGGCTACGTGCACCCCAGGTCACTAGGCTATGTGCACCCCAGGTCACTAGGCTACGTGCACCCCAGGTCACTAGGCTACGTTCACCCCAGGTCACTAGGCTACGTTCACCCCAGGTCATTAGGCTACGTGCACCCCAGGTCACTAGGCTACGTTCACCCCAGGTCACTAGGCTACGTTCACCCCAGGTCACTAGGCTACGTTCACCCCAGGTCACTAGGCTACGTTCACCCCAGGTCACTAGGCTATGTGCACCCCAAGTCACTAGGCTATGTGCACCCCAGGTCACTAGGCTACGTTCACCCCAGGTCACTAGGCTACGTTCACCCCAGGTCATTAGGCTACGTGCACCCCAGGTCACTAGGCTACGTTCACCCCAGGTCACTAGGCTACGTTCACCCCAGGTCACTAGGCTATGTGCACCCCAGGTCACTAGGCTACGTTCACCCCAGGTCACTAGGCTACGTTCACCCCAGGTCATTAGGCTACGTGCACCCCAGGTCACTAGGCTACGTTCACCCCAGGTCACTAGGCTACGTTCACCCCAGGTCATTAGGCTACGTGCACCCCAGGTCACTAGGCTACGTTCACCCCAGGTCACTAGGCTACGTTCACCCCAGGTCACTAGGCTATGTGCACCCCAGGTCACTAGGCTACGTTCACCCCAGGTCACTAGGCTACGTTCACCCCAGGTCACTAGGCTACGTTCACCCCAGGTCACTAGGCTACGTTCACCCCAGGTCACTAGGCTACGTTCACCCCAGGTCACTAGGCTACGTTCACCCCAGGTCACTAGGCTATGTGCACCCCAGGTCACTAGGCTACGTTCACCCCAGGTCACTAGGCTATGTGCACCCCAGGTCACTAGGCTACGTTCACCCCAGGTCACTAGGCTACGTTCACCCCAGGTCACTAGGCTACGTTCACCCCAGGTCACTAGGCTACGTTCACCCCAGGTCACTAGGCTACGTGCACCCCAGGTCACTAGGCTACGTTCACCCCAGGTCACTAGGCTACGTTCACCCCAGGTCACTAGGCTACGTGCACCCCAGGTCACTAGGCTACGTTCACCCCAGGTCACTAGGCTACGTTCACCCCAGGTCACTAGGCTACGTTCACCCCAGGTCACTAGGCTACGTTCACCCCAGGTCACTAGGCTACGTTCACCCCAGGTCACTAGGCTACGTTCACCCCAGGTCACTAGGCTACGTTCACCCCAGGTCACTAGGCTACGTTCACCCCAGGTCACTAGGCTATGTGCACCCCAGGTCACTAGGCTACGTTCACCCCAGGTCACTAGGCTACGTGCACCCCAGGTCACTAGGCTACGTTCACCCCAGGTCACTAGGCTATGTGCACCCCAGGTCACTAGGCTACGTGCAGGGCAAATGTTATGAAAAAAAGATGGGACCAAAATCCTGTCAGAAAAGCCTGGATTTGGACGTAGCTGAGGGTGATATCCAAATGGTTCTAGGTTACTCCCCTGTCACCCAAGCACTAAATATTGTACAGAAATTACGTTTTATTTTTATTGTACATAAATTATGTGTTTTTTTTAAGCATTAAAGGGGCAATCTGCAGTTGTTACATACAGTTTTGGACTGTTAAATTATAATTTTTCTCAATCACCTACAGGGATTCTTTGGAACTATGTTGTCTGTTTTGAAAACACACTCAACCATACTTAT
Source organism: Oncorhynchus clarkii lewisi (assembly GCF_045791955.1). NCBI lineage: Eukaryota > Metazoa > Chordata > Actinopteri > Salmoniformes > Salmonidae > Oncorhynchus > Oncorhynchus clarkii. The sequence continues at coordinate 20,497 of NW_027259816.1, forward strand.
CTTTTGAGTCCAAACATTTGTTCGTTTTTAAATCCCAGTAGATCAATAGATTTTCTTTGCAGTCACTAAATCATGACAATCAAAATTGTAAACACAGCAATCAAAAGGTGCAGAATGATGAGTAATGACTCTACTCTCATCTACTGTATGTTACACCAAACAGTTTCATACACGTCAAACATGATTCCTGATCGAGGACAAAATGGAAACTAAGCACGTGTGCAGGATTTATTCACTACTGGTATCATCACAATCCAATTCTATGTATTCAATACATATTCTTGTAGACTTTCCTCCAGCAAGCAGAAACACAATCCCCATTAGTGAATACAGTGGAGGAACACAACTGATATGAATGTATAGGCCTCAGTCCACACCAAAGCAAAGCTCTGTAATGGAAGGTCACAATGTCGGAGAGAGATGATTTAGGAGGAACCCAAAGTTACTTAGAAGTAACTCAACTTCATTCTCTGCATCTCTGCAATCTTGTAAAACATCCTATAAATTAGGCAGCCCCCGTTGCCTAGATCTTTCCTATAGTGGACCTGTTGCAGGCATACTACTGTTAAAGACATGTACATTTTTGTGCAGTAGTATTTACTGATTGAAACAGTGATCACATTCCCAACCTTTTCTTTTCTGATGAAAACAACGTGTGGATATTCTGTGAACACTTTATAGTGAATGTCAGATTCATTGATGAATTCATTGATGACTGTATGGCTGCAGAACATATGTTATGGCTGGATGGTCAGTCTTGCAACCATAGCTCTGTCTATCAGCTTGAGAGTGGTTATGTTTCTCAAGCCCCATTCCTCAGTTGTTTACCAAGACAAGCGGGGTGGTGCTTCGTTATTGTTTGAACTTTGGAAAAAGACCAAGTACAGTATTACATCAGCAGCTGTTTAGATCAGTGTCAAAGGATCATGTGTGTGTGTGTGTGTGTGTGGGGGGTTGCATGCACACACGGTGACATGTGCTTACCTGTATGCAGGCAAGTGTATCTGTCTATGCGCAGTACATTCCAGTGTGTCTAAGTACTTAATACCCTGGCGTCAAAAAAGAAAGATTTAAATCGAAGTCTCATTGAATTTAAATAATTCCATCAAAATTCCCTTGCTCCTTAAAATTGCATTCCTCAGCAACACTTGTGCAGTTTGGAAGATAAGGTTATTCAGTGTAGATAACAAAGTCTTTGCAGGAGGAAAAATGGAGCACTATAGAGTCATGCTAAAATAGCTATTCTATCAGGTGAACTCAGGTACGTCTCTGCATATTTAACTAATGGTGAGTCTTGGTGAAGACGTGCTTTCAGGCAGCTACATAGACATTGAATTGTTAAACAGTTTTCAGCAATGAGCAAGATTATATTCAATACAGTAGCTAATTCAAATAGCAAAAATGTGTGCTACCTCTAATGTTTCTATAACGGCACAGGGCGAGACCCAGATGCAGACACATGATGCAGATGGTTTGAGTCTCTGATATTTATTAAAATACAAGGGACAGGCATTAGGCAGGTCAAGGACAGGCAGAAGTTCATTAACCAGGTCAGAGTCCAAAAGGTACAGGGGATGCAGGCAGGCTCGAGGTCAGGCAGGTGGGCTCAGTGTCAGGGCAGGCTGAATGGTCAGGCAGGTGGGCTCTGTGTCAGGGCAGGCTGAATGGTCAGGCAGGTGGGCTCAGTGTCAGGGCAGGCTGAATGGTCAGGCAGGTGGGCTCAGTGTCAGGGCAGGCAGAATGGTCAGGCAGGTGGGCTCAGTGTCAGGGCAGGCTGAATGGTCAGACAGGTGGGCTCAGTGTCAGGGCAGGCTGAATGGTCAGACAGGTGGGCTCAGTGTCAGGGCAGGCTGAATGGTCAGACAGGTGGGCTCAGTGTCAGGGCAGGCTGAATGGTCAGGCAGGTGGGCTCAGTGTCAGGGCAGGCTGAATGGTCAGACAGGTGGGCTCAGTGTCAGGGCAGGCTGAATGGTCAGGCAGGTGGGCTCAGTGTCAGGGCAGGCTGAATGGTCAGACAGGTGGGCTCAGTGTCAGGGCAGGCTGAATGGTCAGACAGGTGGGCTCAGTGTCAGGGCAGGCTGAATGGTCAGGCAGGTGGGCTCAGTGTCAGGGCAGGCTGAATGGTCAGACAGGTGGGCTCAGTGTCAGGGCAGGCTGAATGGTCAGGCAGGTGGGCTCAGTGTCAGGGCAGGCTGAATGGTCGGGCAGGTGGGCTCAGTGTCAGGGCAGGCTGAATGGTCAGGCAGGTGGGCTCA
>NW_027259817.1:0-22733 GCF_045791955.1 Oncorhynchus clarkii lewisi
CCCGCTAGCCATGATTGGCTGAGATAATGAGTGGGCTAGCCATGATTGGCTGAGATAATGAGTGGGCTAGCCATGATTGGCTGAGATAATGAGTGGGCTAGCCATGATTGGCTGAGATAATGAGTGGGCTAGCCATGATTGGCTGAGATAATGAGTGGGCTAGCCATGATTGGCTGAGATAATGAGTGGGCTAGCCATGATTGGCTGAGATAATGAGTGGGCTAGCCATGATTGGCTGAGATAATGAGTGGGCTAGCCATGATTGGCTGAGATAGCCATATTTGATAATATACTAAGTCCATATTATGGTAAGAACAGCTCAAATAAGCAAAAAGAAACAACAGTCCATCGTTACTTTAAGAAATGAAGGTCAGTCAATTCGGAACAATTCAAGAACTTTAAAAGTTTCTTCAAGTGCAGTCGCAAAAACCATCAAGCGCTATGATGAAACTGGCTCTCATGAGGACCGCCACAGGAAAGGAAGATCCAGAGTTACCTCTGCTGCAGAGGATACATTCATTAGAGTTACCAGCCTCAGAAATTGCAGCCCAAATAAATGCTTCACAGAGTTCAAGTAACAGAAACATCTCAACATCAAATGTTCTGCGTGAATCAGTCCTTCATGGTTGAAATTGCTGCAAAGAAACCACTACTAAAGGACACCAATAATAAGAAGAGACTGGCTTGGGCCAAGAAATACGAGCAATGAACATTAGACCGGTGGAAATCTGTTCTTGGTCTGTCCTTGGATGATCTCTGCAATGCTTAGTTCCAACCGTGAAGCATGGAAGAGGAGGTGTGTTGTGTGGGGGTGCTTTGCTGGTGACACTGTCTGTGATTTATTTATAATTCAATGCACACTTAACCAGCATGGCTACCCAAGCATTCTGCAGTGATACGCCATCCCATCTGGTTTGCACTTAGTGGAACTATCATTTGTTTTTCAGGCTAGGTAAGGGCTATTTGACCAAGAAAGATAGTGTTGAGTGCTGCATCAGATGACCTGGCCTCCACAATCACCCGACCTCAACCCAATTGAGGTAGTTTGAGATGAGTTGGACCGCAGAGTGAAATAAAAGCAGCCAACAAATGCTAAGCATATATATAAAATCTATTTTGAAAGCTCTCAAATATAAAATATATTTAGATTTTCTTTTTTTAAATTTGGTTACTACATGATTCCATACGTGTTATTTCATAGTTTTAATGTCTTCACTATTATTCTACAATGTAGAAAATAGTAAAAATAAAGAAAAACCCTTGAATTAGATTGTCCAAACTTTTGACTGGTACTAAATGTAAATAATGTATTTCTGTAGCTTTTAAAAAAAATATGCATATTTGCAAAAATGTCTAAAAACCTGTTTCGCTTTGTTATTATGGGGTATTGTGGTAGATTGATGAGGATTTTTTTTTTTACATTTAATCCATTTTAGAATAATGCTGTAAAGTCAAGGTGTCTGAATACTTTCCGAATGCATTGTAAATTCCAGTTGTACTGTACATCAAAAGGTCTTTTAAAAAGCAGCTATGAATACCAGGCCTGGTTTCCCAGATTTCGCATAGTGTTCTATTGTTTCCATGACATGAATAATATCATCACTTTTTAATTCTATGACCCCCCTTTTATTGCACTGGTTCCCGACGGACTCACACACTGACACTGCAACACTGACACTGCAACACTGACACTGAAACACTGACACTACAACACACACTACCCACACACTGACACTGCAACACTGACACTACAACACTGACACTACAACACTGACACTACAACATACACACTGCAACACTGACACTGCAACACTGACACTACAACACACACTACCCACACACTGACACTGCAACACTGACACTACAACATACACACTGCAACACTGACACTGCAACACTGACACTGCAACACTGACACTGCAACACTGACACTGCAACACTGACACTACAACACTGACACTGCAACACTGACACTGCAACACTGACACTACAACACTGACACTGCAACACTTACACTGCAACACTGACACTGCAACACTGACACTGCAACACTGACACTACAACACTGACACTACAACACTGACACTACAACATACACACTGCAACACTGACACTACAACATACACACTGCAACACTGACACTACAACATACACACTGCAACACACACAGACAGATGCTACACTGACACTGACACTGCAACACACACAAACAGATGCTACACTGACACTGACACTGCAACACACACAGACAGATGCTACACTGACACTGACACTGCAACACACACAGACAGACAGATGCTACACTGACACTGACACTGCAACACACACAGACAGATGCTACACTGACACTGACACTGCAACACACACAGACAGATGCTACACTGACACTGACACTGCAACACACACACACAGACAGATGCTACACTGACACTGACACTGCAACACACACAGACAGATGCTACACTGACACTGACACTGCAACACACACAGACAGATGCTACACTGACACTGACACTGCAACACACACAGACAGATGCTACACTGACACTGACACTGCAACACACACACACAGACAGATGCTACACTGACACTGACACTGCAACACACACAGACAGATGCTACACTGACACTGACACTGCAACACACACAGACAGATGCTACACTGACACTGACACTGCAACACTGACACTGACACACTGACACTACAACATACACACTGCAACACACACAGACAGATGCTACACTGACACTGACACTGCAACACACACACACAGACAGATGCTACACTGACACTGACACTGCAACACACACAGACAGACAGATGCTACACTGACACTGACACTGCAACACACACAGACAGATGCTACACTGACACTGACACTGCAACACACACAGACAGATGCTACACTGACACTGACACTGCAACACACACACACAGACAGATGCTACACTGACACTGACACTGCAACACACACAGACAGATGCTACACTGACACTGACACTGCAACACACACAGACAGATGCTACACTGACACTGACACTGCAACACTGACACTGACACACTGACACTACAACATACACACTGCAACACACACAGACAGATGCTACACTGACACTGACACTGCAACACACACACACAGACAGATGCTACACTGACACTGACACTGCAACACACACAGACAGATGCTACACTGACACTGACACTGCAACACACACAGACAGATGCTACACTGACACTGACACTGCAACACACACACACAGACAGATGCTACACTGACACTACAACATACACACTGCAACACACACAGACAGATGCTACACTGACACTGACACTGCAACACTTTAGCCCTATCTACATGTTCGTACTTCCTCCATTGCCTTGTTCCCTTGCACATTGACTCAGTACTGGTTTTCCTTGTATATAGCCTCGTTATTGTTATTTTACTGTGTTACCATGATTTGGATATTTGATTCTCTTCCAATGTATATTTATTATACATTTCTCACAATCTCAGAATATTGACTGTTCAACAACAAATTGACTGTCGAATGTAAAAAAAAAAACTAAATAAAGATTGGGTTAACAGCTGCATTTTCTGTGATTAATCACGATTAACTGCAAATTCAGAATTTGCTCAAATTTAGCTGTAATTTATGATTTTTTTGTAAATGTAAAAAGCTTTACAAGAATATTGACGCCTTGATTTTGTCCTAAGTAATGTGGGAAGCTTGAGGAAGGCTACCCGAAACATTTGACCCAAGTTAAACAATTTAAAGGCAATGCTACCAAATACTAATTGAGTGTATGTAATCTTCTGACCCACTGGGAATATGATGAAAGAAATAAAAGTTGAAATAAACAATTCTCTCTACTATTATTCTGACATTTCACATTCTTAAAATAAAGTGGTGATTCTAACTGACCTTAGACAGGGAATTTTTTACTAGGATTAAATGTCAGGAATTGTGAAAAACTAAGTTTAAATGTATTTAGCTAAGGTGTATGTAAACTTCCGACTTCAACTGTATGTGGACACCCGTTCAAATGAATGGATGCAGCTATTTCAGCCAGACCCGTTGCTGACAGGTATAAAATCAAGCACACAACCATGCAATCTCCATAGACAAACATTGGCAGTAGAAGGGCCTTACTGAAGAGCTCAGTGCCTCTGAAAGTAATGTCAGTACAAGAACTGTTCATCGGGAGCTTCATGAAATGGGTTTCCATGGCTGAGCAGCCGCACACAAGTCTAAGATCACCAATGCGTAATGCCAAGCCTCGGCTGGAGTGGTGTAAAGCTCGCCGCCACTGGAATCTGGAGCAGTGGAAACGCCTTCTCTGGAGTGATGAATCACGCTTCACCATCTGGCAGTCTGACTGACAAATCTGGGTTTGGCGGATGCCAGGAGAACGCTACCTGTCCCAGCACACAAAGTTTGGTGGAGGAGAAATAATGGTCAGGGGCTGTTTTTCATAGTTCAGGCCCCTTAGTTCCAGTGAAGGGATCTTAACGCTACAGAATACAATGACATTCTAGATGATTCTGTGCTTCCAACTTTGTGGTAACAGTTTGGGGAAGGCCCTTTCCTGTTTCAGAATGACAATGCCCCCCGTGCACAAAGCAAGGTCCATACAGAAGTGGTTTGTTGAGATCGGTGTGGAAGAACTTGAGTGGCTTGGAAAGAGCCCTGATCTCAACCCCATCGAAACACCTTTTGGGATGAATTGGAAAGCAGACTGCAAGCCAGGCCTAATCGCCCAACATCAGTGCCCCGACCTCACCAATGCTCTGGTGCCTGAATAGAAGCAAGTCCCCACAGCAATGTTCCAACATCTAGTGGAAAGCCTTCCCAGAAAAAGTGGAGGTTGTTATAGGACCAACTCCATGATTTTGGAAAAAAGATGTTCGACGAGCAAGTGTCCACATACACGACCAAAAAGTGTCTGTTTCAAAGTATAAAAGATGTACTTTTAGTAAGAAGCACATTCACACATTTTCAAATCCCTTTTAGGCCTGCGTATTCAATGTAAGAGAAAAAACAATGGAACGCTAACAATAACAGAAGCTAAAAAAATCTGCATGGCTAGGATGAAATGTAAGGTTACCTATCGCATGTTATTATTAAGCTAGCCAGCGGTTAGCAATTAGCATGAAACCATTAGATCTACATTAGATCTCTGAATTCTACAATCATGGTAACAATGACACCTGGAGAGTGTCGGCCCCTCGATTCTGAACAAGGCTGTACACAAAGCCTGACATATTCACGTTACAAAGCCCAGACAGTTGAGTGTGTCCGGGTTTGTGACGTCTTTTAATAATTGAAATGCAATCTCCGTAAAATATGCTATTGCTTTATTGTGTTCAGGGCTTAGCAGGATGAAGACAGCAGGAGAGAGAAAGAGGAACAAGTTGAGATAGGGAGGGAGAGAGAGTCGGGCGGCAGAAGAGGCGACACGGGACACTGATGATTTTATCCCTGTCACTCACCAAGCCACAGATAAGCTCTTTTGCATTCCTAAAGAAATTCCCCCATCCAGTTTTACTCAGGAGAGAGATAGAGAGAGAGACAAGCCTGAATGTTCTGTTATCAACTAATCTGACAGACAGTTGCGAAATCGAAAGACATAACAGAAAGAAAGGGGAAAATGGAGGAATGGAGGGAGGACATATTAGCGCGGCTTTTGATAGTTTAAAAAGATAGAAAGGGATAAGCTCCGTTAATGTCGAATATCAAAGAGGAAGGAGGTTCATTACATAGACGAGGGGAGGAAAAATGTTAATAGCATTTTACTGATCTAATTAACCGCGAACTTAGAGTACGAGGTTATAGAACGAGGTTAGAGAACGAGGTTGGAGAACGAGGTTAGAGAACGAGGTTAGAGAACGAGGTTAGAGTACGAGGTTAGAGTACGAGGTTAGAGAACGAGGTTAGAGTACGAGGTTAGAGTACGAGGTTAGAGAACGAGGTTAGAGAACGAGGTTAGAGAACGAGGTTAGAATACGAGGTTTGAGTACTAGGGCCAAATTACAGCCATCTACACTACATTGCAGCCATCCTCTACATTACAGCCATCCTCGACATTACAGCCATCCTCGACACTACAGCCATGCTCTACATTACAGCCATCCTCTACACTACAGCCATCCTCTACACTACAGCCATCCTCGACACTACAGCCATGCTCTACACTACAGCCATCATCTAAACTACAGCCATCCTCTACATTACAGCCATCCTCGACACTACAGCAATCCGCTATATTACAGCCATCCTCGACATTACAGCCATCCTCTACACTACAGCCATCCTCTACATTACAGCCAGCCATCCTCTACATTACAGCCATCCTCTATACTACAGCCATCCTCTACACTACAGCCATCCATCCTCTACATTACAGCCATCCATCCTCTACACTACAGCCATCCTCTACACTACAGCCAATCACTACACTACAGCCATCCATCCTCTACATTACAGCCATCCTCTACATTACAGCCATCCATCCGCGACACTACAGCCATCCTCTACATTACAACCATCCGTCCTCTACACTACAGCCATCCTCTACATTACAGAAATCCTCTACACTACAGCCATCCATCCTCTACATTACAGCCATCCTCTACACTACAGCCATCCTCTACATTACAGCCATCCGTCCTCTACACTACAGCCATCCTCTACATTACAAAAATCCTCTACACTACAGCAATCCATCCTCTACATTACAGCCATCCTCTACATTACAGCCATCCTCTACATTACAGCCATCCTCTACATTACAGCCATCCTCTACACTACAGCCATCCATCCTCCACATTACAGCCATCCTCTACACTACAGCCATCCTCTACACTACAGCCATCCTCTACACTACAGCCATCCTCTACACTACAGCCATCCTCTACACTACATCCATCCTATACACTACAGCCATCCTCTACACTACAGCCATCCTCTACACTACAGCCATCCTCTGCATTACAGCCATCCTCTACACTACAGCCATCCATCCTCCACATTACAGCCATCCTCTACACTACAGTCATCCTCTACACTACAGCCAGCCATCCTCTACACTACAGCCATCCTCTACCCTACAGCCATCCTCTACATTACAGCCATCCTCTACACTACAGCCATCCTCTACACTACAGCAATCCTCTACACTACAGCCATCCTCTACACTACATCCATCCTCTACATTACAGCCATCCTCTACACTACAGCCATCCATCCTCTACACTACAGCCATCCATCCTCTACACTACAGCCATCCATCCTCTACACTACAGCCATCCTCTACACTACAGCCATCCTCTACACTACAGCCATCCATCCTCTACACTACAGCCATCCATCCTCTACACTACAGCCATCCTCTACACCACAGCCATCCTCTACACTACAGCCATCCTCTGCACTACAGCCATCCATCCTCTACAATACAGCCATCCATCCTCTACATTACAGCCATCCTCTACACTACAGCCATCCTCTACACTACAGCCATCCTCTACCCTACAGCCATCCTCTACATTACAGCCATCCTCAACACTACAGCCATCCTCTACACTACAGCCATCCTCTACACTAGAGCCATCCTCTACACTACAGCCATCCTCTACACTACAGCCATCCTCTACACTACAGCCATCCATCCTCCACATTACAGCCATCCTCTACACTACAGCCATCCTCTACACTACAGCCATCCATCCTCTACACTACAGCCATCCGTCCTCTACACTACAGCCATCCATCCTCTACACTACAGCCATCCATCCTCTACACTACAGCCATCCTCTACACTACAGCCATCCTCTACACTACAGCCATCCATCCTCTACACTACAGCCATCCATCCTCTACACTACAGCCATCCATCCTCTACACTACAGCCATCCATCCTCTACACTACAGCCATCCTCTACACTACAGCCATCCTCTACACTACAGCCATCCTCTGCACTACAGCCATCCATCCGCTACACTACAGCCATCCATCCTCTACATTACAGCCATCCTCTACACTACAGCCATCCTCTACATTACAGCCATCCTCTACACTACAGCCATCCTCTACACTACAGCCATCCTCTACACTACAGCCATCCTCTACACTACAGCCATTCTTCCTCTAAACTACAGCCATCCATCCTCTACACTACAGCCATCCTCTACACTACAGCCATCCATCCTCTACACTACAGCCATCCATCCTCTACACTACAGCCATCCTCTACACTACAGCCATCCTCTACACTACAGCCATCCATCCTCTACACTACAGCCAGCCATCCTCTACACTACAGCCATCCTCTACCCTACAGCCATCCTCTACAATACAGCCATCCTCTACACTACAGCCATCCTCTACACTAAAGCCATCCTCTACACTACAGCCATCCTCTACACTACAGCCATCCTCTACATTACAGCCATCCTCTACACTACAGCCATCCATCCTCCACATTACAGCCATCCTCTACACTACAGCCATCCTCTACATTACAGCCATCCTCTACACTACAGCCATCCATCCTCCACATTACAGCCATCCTCTACACTACAGCCATCCATCCTCTACACTACAGCCATCCTCTACACTACAGCCATCCTCTACACTACAGCCATCCATCCTCTACACTACAGCCATCCATCCTCTACACTACAGCCATCCATCCTCTACACTACAGCCATCCATCCTCTACACTACAGCCATCCTCTACACTACAGCCATCCTCTACACTACAGCCATCCTCTGCACTACAGCCATCCATCCTCTACACTACAGCCATCCATCCTCTACATTACAGCCATCCTCTACACTACAGCCATCCTCTACATTACAGCCATCCTCTACACTACAGCCATCCTCTACACAACAGCCATCCTCTACACTACAGCCATCCTCTACACTACTGCCATCCATCCTCCACACTACAGACATCCTCTACACTACAGCCATCCTCTACACTACAGCCATCCATCCTCTACACTACAGCCATCCTCTACACTACAGCCATCCTCTACACTACAGCCATCCATCCTCTACACTACAGCCATCCTCTACACTACAGCCATCTTCTACACTACAGCCATCCTCTACACTACAGCCATCCATCCTCTACACTACAGCCATCCATCCTCTACATTACAGCAATCCTCTACACTACAGCCATCCTCTACATTACAGCCATCCTCTACACTACAGCCATCCATCCTCTACACTACAGCCATCCTCTACACTACAGCCATCCTCTACATTACAGCCATCCTCTACACTACAGCCATCCTCTACATTACAGCCATCCTCTACATTACAGCCATCCTCTACACTACAGCCATCCATCCTCTACACTACAGCCATCCTCTACACTACAGCCATCCTCTAGACTACAGCCATCCTCTGCACTACAGCCATCCATCCTCTACACTACAGCCATCCATCCTCTACACTACAGCCATCCTCTACACTACAGCCATCTTCTACACTACAGCCATCCATCCTCTACACTACAGCCATCCATCCTCTACATTACAGCAATCCTCTACACTACAGCCATCCTCTACACTACAGCCATCCTCTACACTACAGCCATCCATCCTCTACACTACAGCCATCCTCTACACTACAGCCATCCTCTACATTACAGCCATCCTCTACACTACAGCCATCCTCTACATTACAGCCATCCTCTACATTACAGCCATCCTCTACACTACAGCCATCCATCCTCTACACTACAGCCATCCTCTACACTACAGCCATCCTCTACATTACAGCCATCCTCTACACTACAGCCATCCATCCTCTACACTACAGCCATCCATCCTCTACACTACAGCCATCCTCTACACTACAGCCATCCTCTACACTACAGCCATCCTCTGCACTACAGCCATCCATCCTCTACACTACAGCCATCCATCCTCTACATTACAGCCATCCTCTACACTACAGCCATCCTCTACATTACAGCCATCCTCTACACTACAGCCATCCATCCTCTACACTACAGCCATCCTCTACACTACAGCCATCCTCTACATTACAGCCATCCTCTACACTACAGCCGTCCATCCTCTACACTACAGCCATCCATCCTCTACACTACAGCCATCCTCTAGATTCAGACTCTGGATGGGGCTGGAACATAATTACAAATAATTTGTACACTGCACATTGACAGCAAGAAACCCAAACAGATATAATGTTTGACTAAAACAAAATAATTTCAAACCTTGCTTACATTTGTGTACATCACATGTATAGGTAACTGCCAAAACGATGGAAACACTTGAATACATGAGGGATTAAGCAATTAACATCACATCATGCTTAGGGTCATGTATTAAAATACTGGGCAGGCCATTATTTTGGCTACCATGGCAATGCCCCCATAGGATGACAACCCCCCCCCCCCCCATCCACAGGGTATGAGGAGTCACTGGGTGGTTTGATGAGCGTGAAAACGATGTAAACCATATTACCATGGCCGTCTCAGTCACCAGATCTCAACCCAACCGAATGGGAGATTCTGGAGCGACGCCTGAGACCAGCGTTTTCCACCACCGTCAACAAAACACCAAATGGTGGAATTTCTGGTGGAAGAAATGGTGTCACATCCCTCCAGTAGAGATCCAGAGGTGCATTGAAGCTGTTCTGTCTTGTGGTGTTATGACACTTAACGTCCCCGTTAAGACACATAATTATTTGTCTGTTTTCTTTCATTCTATTTTGCGAACAGATTTCCAAAATTAAAATCACTTGAAGCTTATTCGGCGTCTTTTATGTCCGACAAAATTAAATCAATTCATAAAAATCACCCCGTGGACCAAATTGTGCCCGCGAGCCGCCAGTTAGGGAACCTGGCGCTACAGCAATCCCCTTTCAACAGCCTGATGCTGCCGGACGAGGACAATATTTGGGGGCAAGAGGAGGAGAAGAGGGGAGGGGAGAAGAGGGGAGTGGAAGGGAGGAGAGAGGAGCAATAGGGTTCCATAGGGCTCTGGTCTAAAGTAGTGCACTATGTATAGGGAATAGGGTTCCATAGGGCTCTGGTCTAAAGTAGTACACTATATAGGGAATAGGGTTCTATAGGGCTCTGTCTGAAGTAGTGCACTACATAGGGAATAGGGTTCCATTTCAGATGCAACTAAACACATCATCAGTAGTCTAATGGAAGATGGCTGGTGTTCAAATGAGCGCCGGCAGACTCAAATGTGAGGCGAAAGCTTTAGGGGAGACGGACAGGAGATTTGGTATTTTATTAGGATCCCTATTAGCTGTTGCAAAAGCAGCAGCTACTCTTCCTGGGGTTCCACATGAAACATAATACAGAATTAAATCATTCAGAACATCATTAGACAAGAAAAGCTCGAGGACAGAACTACATACATTTTTTTTAAAGGCACACGTAGCCTACAGTACATATCAATGTAAACACACAAACTATCTAGGACAAATAGGGGAGAGGCGTTGTGCTTTCTTGAATTTGTTCTGGATTTGAAGGACTGTGAAAAGATCCCTGATGGCATGTCTGGTGGGATAAGTGTGTGTGTCAGAGCTGTGTGTAAGTTGACTATGAAAACAATTTGGGATTTTCAACACATTCATGTTTCTTCTAAAAAAGAAGTGGTGCTGCCCAGTCTCTCCTCAACTCTGAGCCATGAGAGACTGGGCAGCATAGTATTTATATCAGCCCTCTGATTACAATGAAGACCAAAACGTGCTGCTCTGTTCTGGACCAGCTGCAGTTTAACTAGGTCTTTCCTTGGAGCACTGGACTAGATGACTGGACAATAATCAAGATCAGACAAAACTAAAGCCTGCAGAACTTGCTTTGTGGAGTAAGTTATCATAAAAGCAGTGCATCTCTTTATTACGGACAGACTTCTCCCCATACCTCTCCCCATCTCTTTATTACAGACAGACCTCTCCCCATCTCTTTATTACAGACAGACCTCTCCCCATCTCTTTATTACAGACAGACCTCTCCCCATCTCTTTATTACAGACAGACCTCTCCCCATCTCTTTATTACAGACAGACCTCTCCCCATCTCTTTATTACAGACAGACCTCTCCCCATCTCTTTATTACAGACAGACCTCTCCCCATCTCTTTATTACAGACAGACCTCTCCCCATCTCTTTATTATGGACAGACCTCTCCCCATCTCTTTATTATGGACAGACCTCTCCCCATCTCTTTATTACAGACAGACCTCTCCCCTTCTCTATATTACAGACAGACCTCTCCCCATCTCTTTATTACAGACAGACCTCTCCCCATCTCTATATTACAGACAGACCTCTCCCCATCTCTATATTACAGACAGACCTCTCCCCATCTCTATATTACAGACAGACCTCTCCCCATCTCTATATTACAGACAGACCTCTCCCCATCTCTTTATTACAGACAGACCTCTCCCCTTCTCTTTATTATGGACAGACCTCTCCCCATCTCTATATTACAGACAGACCTCTCCCCATCTCTATATTACAGACAGACCTCTCCCCATCTCTATATTACAGACAGACCTCTCCCCATCTCTATATTACAGACAGACCTCTCCCCATCTCTTTATTACAGACAGACCTCTCCCCTTCTCTTTATTATGGACAGACCTCTCCCCATCTCTTTATTACAGACAGACCTCTCCCCATCTCTTTATTACAGAGAGACCTCTCCCCATCTCTTTATTACAGACAGACCTCTCCCCATCTCTTTATTACAGACAGACCTCTCCCCATCTCTATATTACAGACAGACCTCTCCCCATCTCTTTATTACAGACAGACCTCTCCCCATCTCTTTATTACAGACAGACCTCTCCCCTTCTCTTTATTACGGACAGACCTCTCCCCTTCTCTATATTACAGACAGACCTCTCCCCATCTCTTTATTACAGACAGACCTCTCCCCATCTCTATATTACAGACAGACCTCTCCCCATCTCTATATTACAGACAGACCTCTCCCCATCTCTATATTACAGACAGACCTCTCCCCATCTCTTTATTACAGACAGACCTCTCCCCATCTCTTTATTACAGACAGACCTCTCCCCATCTCTTTATTACAGACAGACCTCTCCCCATCTCTTTATTATGGACAGACCTCTCCCCATCTCTTTATTACAGACAGGCCTCTCCCCTTCTCTTTATTAGAGACAGACCTCTCCCCTTCTCTTTATTAGAGACAGACCTCTCCCCATCTCTTTATTACAGACAGACCTCTCCCCATCTCTTTATTACAGACAGACCTCTCCCCATCTCTTTATTACAGACAGACCTCTCCCCATCTCTTTATTACAGACAGACCTCTCCCCTTCTCTTTATTAGAGACAGACCTCTCCCCATCTCTTTATTACAGACAGACCTCTCCTTATCTCTTTATTACAGACAGACCTCTCCTCATCTCTTTATTACAGACAGACCTCTCCTCATCTCTTTATTACAGACAGACCTCTCCCCATCTCTTTATTACAGACAGACCTCTCCTCATCTCTTTATTACAGACAGACCTCTCCTCATCTCTTTATTACAGACAGACCTCTCCCCATCTCTATATTACAGACAGACCTCTCCCCATCTCTTTATTACAGACAGACCTCTCCCCATCTCTTTATTACAGACAGACCTCTCCCCATCTCTTTATTACAGACAGACCTCTCCCCATCTCTTTATTACAGACAGACCTCTCCCCATCTCTTTATTATGGACAGACCTCTCCCCATCTCTTTATTACAGACAGACCTCTCCTCATCTCTTTATTACAGACAGACCTCTCCTCATCTCTTTATTACAGACAGACCTCTCCCCATCTCTATATTACAGACAGACCTCTCCCCATCTCTTTATTACAGACAGACCTCTCCCCATCTCTTTATTACAGACAGACCTCTCCCCATCTCTTTATTACAGACAGACCTCTCCCCATCTCTTTATTACAGACAGACCTCTCCCCATCTCTTTATTATAGACAGACCTCTCCCCATCTCTCTATTACAGACAGACCTCTCCCCATCTCTCTATTACAGACAGACCTCTCCCCATCTCTATATTACAGACAGACCTCTCCCCATCTCTTTATTATGGACAGACCTCTCCCCATCTCTCTATTACAGACAGACCTCTCCCCATCTCTCTATTACAGACAGACCTCTCCCCATCTCTTTATTACAGACCTCTCCCCATCTCTTTATTATGGACAGACCTCTCCCCATCTCTTTATTACAGACAGACCTCTCCCCATCTCTTTATTACAGACAGACCTCTCCCCATCTCTTTATTACAGACAGACCTCTCCCCATCTCTTTATTACAGACAGACCTCTCCCCATCTCTTTATTACAGACAGACCTCTCCCCATACCTCTCCCCATCTCTATATTACTGACAGACCTCTCCCCATCTCTATATTACAGACAGACCTCTCCCCATCTCTTTATTACAGACAGACCTCTCCCCATCTCTTTATTACAGACAGACCTCTCCCCATCTCTTTATTACAGACAGACCTCTCCCCATCTCTTTATTACAGACAGACCTCTCCCCATACCTCTCCCCATCTCTATATTACTGACAGACCTCTCCCCATCTCTATATTACAGACAGACCTCTCCCCATCTCTTTATTACAGACAGACCTCTCCCCATCTCTTTATTACAGACAGACCTCTCCCCATCTCTTTATTACAGACAGACCTCTCCCCATCTCTTTATTACAGACAGACCTCTCCCCATCTCTATATTACAGACAGACCTCTCCCCATCTCTTTATTACAGACAGACCTCTCCCCATCTCTTTATTATGGACAGACCTCTCCCCATCTCTTTATTACAGACAGACCTCTCCCCATCGTTACAACCATTGAATCTATATGTTTTGACCATGACAGTTTACAATCTAAGGCAACAGCCAGTAATTTAGTCTCCTCATTTTGTTCAACAGCCACACCATTCATTACCAGATTCAGCTGAGATTTAGAACTTAAGGAATGATTTCTACCAAATAAAATGCTCTTAGTTTTTGAGATGTTTAGGACCAGTTTATTACTAGCCACCCATTCCAAAACAGACTGCAACTCTTTGTAAAGGGTTTCAGTGTCTTCATTAGCTGTGGTTGCTGATGCGTATATGGTTGAATAATCATCATACATGGACACACATGCTGTGTTTAATGCCAGTGGCAGGTGATTGGTACAAATAGAAAAGAGATGTTAGATAGATTCGATCTGTCACACCTAAAGCTACTACAATAATGTAATTTGCCAGTCAAATAGAGACCCAATCACAGCTTCTGACAACCATCCCTCTGTAGCTACAGTTACAGTAATGTTAACAGGAAGTACTCCACACAGACACACCTCAACAGGAAGTACTCCACACAGACACACCTCAACAGGAAGTACTCCACACAGACACACCTCAACAGGAAGTACTCCACACAGACACACCTCAACAGGAAGTACTGCACACAGACACACCTCAACAGGAAGTACTCCACACAGACACACCTCAACAGGAAGTACACCACACAGACACACCTCAACAGGTAGTACAACAGACAGACACACAGACACACCTCAACAGGAAGTACTCCACACAGACACACCTCAACAGGAAGTACTCCACACAGACACACCTCAACAGGAAGTACCACACACAGACAAATTGGTACACCTCAACAGGCAATACAACAGATGCTGCTGGAAGCGTATGTCACTGTATTACTGACTGTCGTTGACGCGAGCATGTTGCCATGGTTCCACTGGCAATTAAACTGTACACACACACACACACACACACACACACACACACACACACACAAAACAAGTACTATAATATATTTACTATGGTTTACACACTGTAGTGTTTTTGCAGATTGTAGTATACTGTAGTGTTTTATTATCTTTGACATAGAAGTGGAGGCTTTCTCCTTCACAGGAGCAATACTACAAGAGCAGATGTTCCATAACTTGTAGGCAGACCTGGCTCTAGGCCGCCTGGCTGGCTGGTTGACTGGCTGGCTGGCTGGCTGGCTGGCTGGCTAGGTAGGTAGGTACTGTAGGTCTCTCTCCATCTCTCAGTGTGCTGGGCCATAGAGTAGTGTTTTATAGTCCTCACAGCACTCATGCTAGCTGCAGCGATGTCACACAGAAAACCTGAACTGACTCCCCAAAGGCCGGATCCGGAGCTCTAACTGTTATTGTTATCAGGTGCCGGTTTCCTCCCTCCCTCCCTCCCTCCCCTATATTATCTCCTTTCTCCCCTCTCTCTCCATCCCTCTCTCTCTACCTCCATCTATCACGCTTTCTCTCTCTCCACCCCTCCATCCGTCTTGTGCCTGTGTTGGATCCGTTGGAGTGCGACAGGCAGATTCAGCCTCCAGCAGACGTGTCAGCTTTTAAAATGGGTCTGCCAGCCAGGGATGAAGAGAGAGCGAGAGAGAGAGACAGTGAGCTAGAGAGAGAGAGAGGGAGAGAGAGCTATAGAAAGAGAGAGAGACAGTGAGCTAGAGAGAGAGAGCTAGAGAGTGCTAGAGAAAGAGAGAGAGAGAGAGAGAAAGAGAGAGAGAGAGAGAGAGAGAGAGAGAGAGAGAGAGAGCAAGAGTGAGCTAGAGAGAGGGAGAGTGAACCAGAGAGAGGGAGAGGGAGCTAGAGAGAGGGAGAGAGAGAAAATCAGAGAGAGGGAGAGTGAGCAAGAGAGAGGGACAGAGAGCTAGAGAGAGGGAGAGAGAGAGCAAGAGAGAAGGAGAGAGAGCTAGAGAGAGGGAGAGTGAACCAGAGAGAGGGAGAGTGAGCAAGAGAGAGGGAGAGAGCTAGAGAGAGGGAGAGTGAACCAGAGAGAGGGAGAGTGAGCAAGAGAGAGGGACAGAGAGCAAGAGAGAGGGACAGAGAGCTAGAGAGCGGGACAGAGAGCTAGAGAGAGGGAGAGAGAGCTAGAGAAAGGGAGAGAGAGCTAGAGAGAGGGAGAGAGAGCTAGAGAGAGGGAGAGTGAACCAGAGAGAGGGAGAGGGAGCCAGATAAAGTGTGTGTGTGTGTGTGTGTGTGTGTGTGTGTGTGTGTGTGTGTGTGTGTGTGTGTGTGTGTGTGTGTGTGTGTGTGTGTGTGTGTGTGTGTGTGTGTGTGTGTGTGTGTGTGTGTGTGTGTGTGTGTGTGTGTGTGTGTGTGTGTGTGTTCTCTCTCTACAGCTGTGTTGTGCACCGTCAGCACACATCTGAGAGAAACAACAAGTCTAGAGTATTGAAGATAGATCCATCCTCCCGTCTTTCAAAGGAAACAATAACAAATGGATGAACTGCCTATTACCTATATAGTCCATACAGAGCCCTATGGGTCCTGGTCCAAAGAGGTACACTACATAGAGAATAGAGTGGCATTTGGGACCTACTCCACACAATGCCCAGTGAATCTACACAACATGACGAAAAAGTATGTGGAAACCTGCTCGTTGAACATCTCATTCCAAATTCATTGGCATTAATATGGAGTTGGTCCCCCTCCCCTTTGCTGCTATAACAGCCTCCACTCTTCCTGGAAAAGGCTTTCCACTAGATGTTGGAACATTGCTGCGGGGACTTGCTTCCATTCATCCACAAGAGCATTAATGAGGTCGGGCACTGATGTTGGGGGTGATTAGGCCTGGCTCGCAGTCAGCGTTCCAATTCATCCCATAGGTGTTCGATGGTGTTTGGGTCAGGGCTTTGTGCAGGCCAGTCAAGTTCTTCCACACTGATATCGACAAACCATTTCTATATGGACCTCGCTTTGTGCCCTGGGGCATTGACATGTTGAAACAGGAAATGTTCCAGATCATGATTCCTACAACACCAAACTTTACAGTTGGCACTACGCATTCGGGCAGGTAGCGTTCTCCTGGCATCCGCCAAACAAAAGCTTTGTCAGTCGGTCTGCTAGATGGTGAAGCGTGATTCATCGCTCCAGCGTTTCCACTCAACACGCTTTATCACTCTGCAGTCCCGTTCTGTGAGCTTGTGTGGTCTACCACTTCGCGGCTGAGCCATTGTTGCTCCTAGACGTTTCCACTTCAGCACTTACAGTTGACCAGGGGAGTAGCTCTAGCAGGGCAGAAATTTGACAAATTGACTTATTGGAAAGGTGGGATCCTATAAAGGTGCCACGTTGCAAGTCACTGAGCTCTTCAGTAAGGCCATTCTACTGTCAAATGTTTGTCTATGGAGATTGCATGGCTGTGTGCTCTATTTTATACACCTGTCAACAACGGGTGTGGCTGAAATAGCCGAATCCACGAATTTGAAGGGGTGTTAGTTAGTATGTAGAGTTGAGGTCGGACGTTTACATACACCTTAGCCAAATACATTTAAACTCAGTTTTTCACAATTCCTGACATTTAATCCTAGTAACAATTCCCTGTTTTAGGTCAGTTAGGATCCCCACTTTATTTTAAGAATGTGAAATGTCAGAATAATAGTAGAGAGAATAATTTCTTTCAGCTTTTATTTCTTTCATCACATCCCCAGTGGGTCAGAGGTTTACATACACTCAATTAGTATTTGGTAGCATTGCCTTTAAATTGTTTAACTTGGGTCAAATGTTTCGGGTAGCCTTCCACAAGCTTCTCACAATAAGTTGGGTGAATTTTGGCCCATTCCTCCTGACAGAGCTGGTGTAACTGAGTCAGGTTTGTAGGCCTCCTTGCTTGCACACGCTTTTTCAGTTCTGCCCACAAATGTTCCGTAGGATTGAGGTCAGGGCTTTGTGATGGCCACTCCATTACCTTGACTTTGTTGTCCTTAAGCCATTTTGCCACAACTTTGGAAGTATGCTTGGGGTCATTGTCCATTTGGAAGACCCATTTGCGACCAAGCTTTAACTGACTGATGTCTTGAGATGTTGCTGCAATATATCCACATAATTTTCCGGGCTCATGATGCCATCTATTTTAAAAACAATTACAATACAGACAATCATTGAGTAGTGAGCTGGCACTAAAACTGGCACTTTTACCGAAACGTCGATTGATGTGCACTGTCCTTGTAAAAAAAATAAAAATAAACTCAAACACAAATCAAGTACTCTCACACAGCTGGCTAGATGGGGATGAATTTGGACCAGTCCCTGACAAGTGACAAACCATACATCAGAACGCTACTTTGTAACCTGCTATGATCATTGTTTTTTATGAATGAATGAATGAAAACATTTGGAGTTTGAAGGCAGGCCTTGAAATATATCCACAGGTACACCTCCAATTGACTCAAATGATGTCAATCAGCCTATCAGAAGCTTCTAAAGCCATGACATCATTTTCTGGAATTTTCAAAGCTGTTTAAAGGCACAGTCAACTTAGTGTATGTAAACTTCTGACCTACTGGAATTGTGATACAGTGAATTATAAGTGAAATAATCTGTCTGTAAACAATTGTTGGAAAAAGGACTTGTGTCATGCACAAGTGTGGATGGAGTGTGGAGTGGTTGAACAACTAGTTTTAATACACAAAAGTGTATGTAAACTTCCGACTTCAACTTTATAGCGTATATTGCTTTTTGAAGTTTCCTTGATGTGGTCAGGCTATAAACACCACCAGACGTCACCACTACTGCCTTCTCTATTCACAGCGTGTCCTTTATGGGTGACGACAGATGATACTTCCCAGACGGCTCCCTATGGTCTCCGGGTTAAACGACTTCACATAGAGAAGAGAATAGGGCCCCTTTTTGGGACGCAGGACACAGATGACGCTTGTCATTCAGTCGCACGTCCAACACAAAGCAAAGCTAGCAGGGAATGTTGTTGAGATAGGCTGTAGTCGGCCCATATCATGCCAGAGACACTTGACTTTCTAAAGCCTGGTTTGAGTGCCTTGTCTTTGGAGTGTGAGCCTAATGGGCATTGAAAACTTACACACTACGTATGAAGGGGACACGCTGTGCTGTGGTGGTGTGTTGAACATGAATGATCTGTGGTGGTGGTGGTGTAATGAACATGAATGATCTGTGGTGGTGGTGTGTTGAACATGAATGATCTGTGGTGGTGGTGGTGTGTTGAACATGAATGATCTGTGGTGGTGTGTTGAACATGAATGATCTGTGGTGGTGGTGTAATGAACATGAATGATCTGTGGTGGTGGTGGTGTACTGAATAGAGTTCCATGTAGTCATGGCTCTATGTAGTACTGTGGAATAGAGTTCCATGTAGTCATGGCTCTATGTAGTACTGTGGAATATAGTTCCATGTAGTCATGGCTCTATGTAGTACTGTGTGCCTCCCACAGTCTGTTCTGGAAGAGATGTATGCATGGGTGTCCGAGCTGTGTGCCTGTAGTTTAGACAGACAGCTCGGGGTACTCAACATGTCAATACCTCTCATAAATAAATGTAGTGATGAAGTCAATCTCTCCTCCACTTTCAGCCAGAAGAGATTGACCTGCATATTATTAATATTAGCTCTCGGTGTACATCCAAGCCGTGCTGCCTTGTTCTGAGCCAAATGCAATTTTCCTAAGTCCTTTTTTGTGGCACCTGACCACACGACTGAACAGTAGTCTAGGTGCGACAAAACTAGGGCCTGTAGGACTTGCCTTGTTGATAGTGTTGTTAAGAAGGTAGAAACTAGGGCTTGTAGGACCTGCCTTGTTGATAGTGTTGTTAAGAAGGTATAAACTAGGGCCTGTAGGACCTGCCTTGTTGATAGTGTTGTTAAGAAGGTAGAAACTAGGGCCTGTAGGACCTGCCTTGTTGATAGTGTTGTTAAGAAGGTAGAAACTAGGGCCTGTAGGACCTGCCTTGTTGATAGTCCTGTTAAGAAGGTAGAAGCTAGGGCCTGTAGGACCTGCCTTGTTGATAGTGTTGTTAAGAAGGTAGAAACTAGGGCCTGTAGGACCTGCCTTGTTGATAGTGTTGTTAAGAAGGTAGAAACTAGGGCCTGTAGGACCTGCCTTGTTGATAGTGTTGTTAAGAAGGTAGAAACTAGGGCCTGTAGGACCTGCCTTGTTGATAGTGCTGTTAAGGTAGAAACTAGGGCCTGTAGGACCTGCCTTGTTGATAGTGTTGTTAAGGTAGAAACTAGGGCCTGTAGGACCTGCCTTGTTGATAGTGTTGTTAAGAAGTTAGAAACTAGGGCCTGTAGGACCTGCCTTGTTGATAGTGTTGTTAAGAAGGTAGAAACTAGGGCCTGTAGGACCTGCCTTGTTGATAGTGCTGTTAAGAAGGTAGAAACCAGGGCCTGTAGGACCTGCCTTGTTGATAGTCCTGTTAAGAAGGTAGAAACTAGGGCCTGTAGGACCTGCCTTGTTGATAGTGTTGTTAAGAAGGTAGAAACTAGGGCCTGTAGGACCTGCCTTGTTGATAGTGCTGTTAAGAAGGTAGAAACTAGTGCCTGTAGGATTTGCCTTGTTGATAGTGTTTTTGAGAAGGTAGAAACTAGGGCCTGTAGGACCTGCCTTGTTGATAGTGCTGTTAAGAAGGTAGAAACTAGGGCCTGTAGGACCTGCCTTGTTGATAGTGTTGTTAAGAAGGTAGAAACTAGGGCCTGTAGGATTTGCCTTGTTGATAGTGTTGTTGAGAAGGTAGAAACTAGGGCCTGTAGGACCTGCCTTGTTGATAGTGTTGTTAAGAAGGTAGAAACTAGGGCCTGTAGGACCTGCCTTGTTGATAGTGTTGTTAAGAAGGTAGAAACTAGGGCCTGTAGGACCTGCCTTGTTGATAGTGCTGTTAAGGTAGAAACTAGGGCCTGTAGGACCTGCCTTGTTGATAGTGTTGTTAAGGTAGAAACTAGGGCCTGTAGGACCTGCCTTGTTGATAGTGTTGTTAAGAAGGTAGAAACTAGGGCCTGTAGGACCTGCCTTGTTGATAGTGTTGTTAAGAAGGTAGAAACTAGGGCCTGTAGGACCTGCCTTGTTGATAGTGCTGTTAAGAAGGTAGAAACCAGGGCCTGTAGGACCTGCCTTGTTGATAGTCCTGTTAAGAAGGTAGAAACTAGGGCCTGTAGGACCTGCCTTGTTGATAGTGTTGTTAAGAAGGTAGAAACTAGGGCCTGTAGGACCTGCCTTGTTGATAGTGCTGTTAAGAAGGTAGAAACTAGTGCCTGTAGGATTTGCCTTGTTGATAGTGTTTTTGAGAAGGTAGAAACTAGGGCCTGTAGGACCTGCCTTGTTGATAGTGCTGTTAAGAAGGTAGAAACTAGGGCCTGTAGGACCTGCCTTGTTGATAGTGTTGTTAAGAAGGTAGAAACTAGGGCCTGTAGGATTTGCCTTGTTGATAGTGTTGTTGAGAAGGTAGAAAATAGGGCCTGTAGGACCTGCCTTGTTGATAGTGTTGTTAAGAAGGTAGAAACTAGGGCCTGTAGGATTTGCCTTGTTGATAGTGTTGTTAAGAAGGTATAAACTAGGGCCTGTAGGACCTGCCTTGTTGATAGTGTTGTTAAGAAGGTAGAAACTAGGGCCTGTAGGACCTGCCTTGTTGATAGTGTTGTTAAGAAGGTAGAAACTAGGGCCTGTAGGACCTGCCTTGTTGATAGTGTTGTTAAGAAGGTAGAAACTAGGGCCTGTAGGACCTGCCTTGTTGATAGTGTTGTTAAGAAGGTAGAAACTAGAGCCTGTAGGACCTGCCTTGTTGATAGTGTTGTTAAGAAGGTAGAAACTAGGGCCTGTAGGACCTGCCTTGTTGATAGTGTTGTTGAGAAGGTAGAAACTAGGGCCTGTAGGACCTGCCTTGTTGATAGTGTTGTT
>NW_027259818.1:0-17500 GCF_045791955.1 Oncorhynchus clarkii lewisi
TGGTAAAGGATGCTACTATCATCAAGCCTGGTAAAGGATGCTACTATCATCAAGCCTAGTGAAGGATGCTACCATCATCAAGCCTAGTAAAGGATGCTACCATCATCAAGCCTAGTAAAGGATGCTACCATCATCCAACCTAGTAAAGGATGCTACCATCAAGCCCAGTAAAGGATGCTACCATCATCAAGCCTAGTAAAGGATGCTACCATCATCCAACCTAGTAAAGCATGCTACCATCATCAAGCCTAGTAAAGGATGCTACCATCATCAAGCCTAGTAAAGGATGCTACCATCATCCAACCTAATAAAGGATGCTACCATCATCAAGCCTAGTAAAGGATGCTACCATCATCCAACCTAATAAAGGATGCTACCATCAAGCCCAGTAAAGGATGCTACCATCATCAAGCCTAGTAAAGGATGCTACCATCATCCAACCTAATAAAGGATGCTACCATCATCAAGCCTAGTAAAGGATGCTACCATCATCAAGCCTAGTAAAGGATGCTACCATCATCCAACCTAATAAAGGATGCTACCATCATCAAGCCTAGTAAAGGATGCTACCATCATCCAACCTAATAAAGGATGCTACCATCATCAAGCCTAGTGAAGGATGCTACCATCATCAAGCCTAGTAAAGGATGCTACCATCATCAAGCCTAGTAAAGGATGCTACCATCATCAAGCCTAGTAAAAGATGCTACCATCATCAAGCCTGGTAAAGGATGCTACCATCATCCAGCCTAGTAAAGGATGCTACATACTATCACCAACAACTGATTACCAAGTCATCCAGCCTAGTAAAGGATGCTACCATCATCAAGCCTAGTAAAGGATGCTACCATCATCAAGCCTAGTAAAGGATGCTACCATCATCCAGCCTAGTAAAGGATGCTACCATCATCCAGCCTAGTAAAGGATGCTACCATCATCAAGCCTAGTAAAGGATGCTACCATCATCAAGCCTAGTAAAGGATGCTACCATCATCAAGCCTAGTAAAGGATGCTACCATCATCCAACCTAATAAAGGATGCTACCATCAAGCCCAGTAAAGGATGCTACCATCATCAAGCCTAGTAAAGGATGCTACCATCATCCAACCTAGTAAAGCATGCTACCATCATCAAGCCTAGTAAAGGATGCTACCATCATCAAGCCTAGTAAAGGATGCTACCATCATCAAGCCCAGTAAAGGATGCTACCATCATCAAGCCTAGTAAAGGATGCTACCATCATCAAGTCTAGTAAAGCATGCTACCATCATCAAGCCCAGTAAAGGATGCTACCATCATCAAGCCTAGTAAAGGATGCTACCATCATCCAACCTAATAAAGGATGCTACCATCATCAAGCCTAGTAAAGTATGCTACCATCATCAAGCCTAATAAAGGATGCTACCATCATCCAGCCTAGTAAAGGATGCTACCATCATCCAACCTAATAAAGGATGCTACCATCATCCAACCTAATAAAGGATGCTACCATCATCAAGCCTAGTAAAGCATGCTACCATCATCAAGCCTAGTAAAGGATGCTACCATCATCCAACCTAATAAAGGATGCTACCATCATCAAGCCTAGTAAAGGATGCTACCATCATCCAGCCTAGTAAAGGATGCTACCATCATCCAACCTAATAAAGGATGCTACCATCATCCAACCTAATAAAGGATGCTACCATCATCAAGCCTAGTAAAGGATGCTACCATCATCCAACCTAATAAAGGATGCTACCATCATCAAGCCTAGTAAAGGATGCTACCATCATCCAACCTAATAAAGGATGCTACCATCATCCAGCCTAGTAAAGGATGCTACCATCATCCAGCCTAGTAAAGGATGCTACCATCATCCAACCTAATAAAGGATGCTACCATCATCCAACCTAATAAAGGATGCTACCATCATCAAGCCTAGTAAAGGATGCTACCATCATCCAACCTAATAAAGGATGCTACCATCATCAAGCCTAGTAAAGGATGCTACCATCATCCAACCTAATAAAGGATGCTACCATCATCCAGCCTAGTAAAGGATGCTACCATCATCAAGCCTAGTAAAGGATGCTACCATCATCCAACCTAGTAAAGGATGCTACCATCATCAAGCCTAGTAAAGGATGCTACCATCATCCAACCTAGTAAAGGATGCTACCATCATCAAGCCTAGTAAAGGATGCTACCATCATCCAACCTAGTAAAGGATGCTACCATCATCAAGCCTAGTAAAGGATGCTACCATCATCCAACCTAGTAAAGGATGCTACCATCATCCAGCCTAGTAAAGGATGCTACCATCATCCAACCTAATAAAGGATGCTACCATCATCCAGCCTAGTAAAGGATGCTACCATCATCCAGCCTAGTAAAGGATGCTACCATCATCCAACCTAGTAAAGGATGCTACCATCATCAAGCCTAGTAAAGGATGCTACCATCATCAAGCCTAGTAAAGGATGCTACCATCATCAAGCCTAGTAAAGGATGCTACCATCATCCAACCTAATAAAGGATGCTACCATCATCCAACCTAGTAAAGGATGCTACCATCATCAAGCCTGGTAAAGGATGCTACCATCATCCAACCTAATAAAGGATGCTACCATCATCCAACCTAATAAAGGATGCTACCATCATCCAACCTAATAAAGGATGCTACCATCATCCAACCTAATAAAGGATGCTACCATCATCCAACCTAGTAAAGGATGCTACCATCATCCAACCTAATAAAGGATGCTACCATCATCCAACCTAGTAAAGGATGCTACCATCATCAAGCCTGGTAAAGGATGCTACCATCATCCAACCTAATAAAGGATGCTACCATCATCAAGCCTAGTAAAGGATGCTACATTCTATCACCAATAACTGATTACCAAGTCATCAAAGACAGCGTTCTTTCTTGTTTTGCACTTAAAATATGTTTTATTGTCACATACACCATGACAAGTGTTGTTTTACAGGATCAGCCACAGTAGTCCAGCACCTATGTAGCAAATTAGAGTTTAGACCTTGCTCAAGGGCACATCAACAGATTTTCACCTTGTCAGCTTGAGTATTCGAACCAGCGACCTTTCAGTGACCGGCCCAACGCTCTAACCGCTAGGCTACTTGCTGGTAGATTACCTGCTGCCTTATTATCACGTGTATAATTCTATGAGTTATGAAGCTCTCTGAGAAGATAATTCATCTGGTGTTTCAACATGGCAGAGGAAGAGCCTTCAATGGGCGGAAAGAGGAAGAGCCTTCAATGGGCTGAAAGAGGAAGAGGAAGAGGGGAAGAGCCTTCAATGAGCTGAAAGAGGAAGAGCCTTCAATGGGCTGAAAGAGGAAGAGGGAAAAGAGGAAGAGCCTTCAATGGGCTGAAAGAGGAAGAGCCTTCAATGGGCTGAAAGAGGAAGAGGGGAAGAGCCTTCAATGGGCTGAAAGAGGAAGAGGGAAGAGGGGAAGAGCCTTCAATGGGCTGAAAGAGGAAGAGCCTTCAATGGGCTGGAAGAGGGAAGAGAGGAAGAGCCTTCAATGGGCTGAAAGAGGAAGAGCCTTCAATGGGCTGAAAGAGGAAGAGGGGAAGAGCCTTCAATGGGCTGAAAGAGGAAGAGGGAAGAGAGGAAGAGCCTTCAATGGGCTGAAAGAGGAAGATGGGAAGAGCCTTCAATGGGCTGAAACAGGAAGAGCCTTCAATGGGCTGAAAGAGGAAGAGGGAAGAGAGGAAGAGAGGAGAAGAGGAGGGGAGGGCTAGAGATGAATAGGCCACTGGGCCAAGAGTTTTTATGACCGTGTTGAGTTGTAGAGCACAGAGAGATTATGGTCCTCTAATGAGTGGACAAACAGAACAACCCAATTCACCTAACCCAAATGTGTTAGTTCTCTTAATCGCGAACATAAATTCTCCCCATAATTCTCCTTTCTTGTTACTGTGCAACAAGCGACCTGGTCTCAGATAAAGATGTGCAATACTATACGTCCTCCAATTACAACATCCATTTCGTATGCTATTGTACGACCGGTTAAGACGTATCATACTATACTTCCTCTAATTCGTACGATATTGTACGACGGCTATTCCATTCATAATGTAACCTAGCATATCGTACTAAATTGAGTGTCACAGATTTACCTACAGAATAATACAAATTGCCCTGAGACCACATTAGACATGCAAAGTTGAAGATCACTAGACTGAGGATCACGGTCAAACACACCCGCATACACATTCACAAGCATAGACACACACACACACACTCACAAACACCGGTCTGGTAGCATGCATTGTTTTTAGGCACTACACGTGTATTGAATTCTATTACTCAGTCACTACAAACACTTCTAGTTCATCAATCCTCCGCGGACACTTTCAGAACACAATTCAAACGTGAGAAAAAAAGACTGCATCCAACTGTTGCATCCAGCTACATGCTTTCCATTTCCTGTCCAGAGATATTTGTTGATGTTGTAAATAGGACAGGACTTAACTAGGCCTATCTCAACCTCCATCTGCCGGTCTGGACACCAAAGTGCCCATCTGAATGCTGAGGCTGGGGATCATGCTTCAGTGAAGTCCTCACAAAGGAAGGTGGAGTTAAAAGTCAAAGCCGCGCAGCGACCCATCAAACAGAGCCACAGTCCTCTGCTCTACACGACCCATAAACCATCTTCCTCGGACAACACAGAGGACAAAAGAGAAGGCAGGTGAAAGAAAGACTTGTCTATACATCCTCCTCTTCTCCTTGTCCTCCTCCATCTCCCTGACTTGAATGGAAAGAGAAAAAGGATGGAGAAAGTAGAGATAGAATCTTAAGAGCACACAACCTTGAAAGAGCAGGATCTTGTCAATGTGGAGTCAAGTCCATTTCTTGCATACCTCAGATAATGTGTTGCTATTTATGACTATGTCATAGTATTGATACAGTGACTCACTTACCTATTCAAAAGAGGCAGGGCCTCAGTTTAAACATACAGTTAATAGGAAAGAAGATGAATTGATATAGAGGTACTGACCATTCATTCATCCACTTCCACATCGAGGCTCTTCTCTTAACCTCCGACCTTTAACTGGTGACCCCTGACCTCTGGCTTTGTCCACCAGTCAGGTGCCAGCTTGCCCTCCGTACAGAGACGAGATTCCACGGAGGCGCTTTCACACATGGGGGGCGAGAGAGGGGGGAGAGAGGAGGGAGGAAGGGGGAAGGGGAATCTTACCTCAACAAAGAGAAGGGACACCAATCACTGCCCTGTCAACCCCCCCCCCCCCCCCTCTCCCACACACAAAAGCATGCAGGCATACAAGCTAACAGTCTACTCTGTGCTCTTGCAGGCTCGCACTCTCTCTCTTTCTTTCTTTCTCTCCCTCTCTCTCTTTCTCTCTCTTTCTTTCTTTCTTTCTTTCTTTCACTCTCTCTCTCTGTCCACCTCTCTGTCTCTCTCTCCTCTCTCTGTCTCTCTCTCTCTTTTCTCTCTCCCTCCTCTCTCTCTTCTCTCTCCCTCACTCACTCACTCACTTACTCACTCACTCACTCACTCACTCACTCACTCACTCTCCTCCTCTCTCTCTCCTCCTCTCGCTCTCCTCCTCTCATTCTCCCTCCTCCTCTCTCATCTCCTCTCCCTGTCCTAAAGCCCATACAGCCCTCAGGCTTTCCTACAGTTCTGATGTCTCTGTGTCTTAATCTCCATAGGCTTATTAGGGAGACATGAAAGACACTACGGCTCCACACACAGAAACACACACACTCACACACACACAGCTTAGAGGAGACATGAAAGAGAGACACTTTGCTCTTCACTTCACTTCTGTCCTGCTGTTTGATCCCGTATACTGAGCTCCAAAATCCTCTTCATCGACAGGATGGGGGAGAAAGGGGGAGGAGGGAGGAGAAGGGGGGGGGGGGGGGGGGGACAAAATAAAAAGACTCAGGAACAAAGAGAAGAGAGTAGCTTGGCCAATATGGAAGTCTGATGCCAGAGTTGAGGTAACTTGACTTGGCTCCTGGTTCAATGTTGTTTTGAAACGGTGATGAGAGAAGAGGGGATAAATGAGAGTAGAGAGAGAGAATGAAAGGGAGAGAGAAATAAAGAAATACTATATATAGAGAGAAGAGAGAGATACAGAGAGAGAGAGAGAGAGCGAGTGCAAAGGAGAGATAGATAGATAGATAGATAGATAGATAGATAGATAGATAGATAGATAGATAGATAGATAGCGAAAGAGTTAGAGAGTTAGAGTGAGAGAGAGAGACAGGGAGAAAGGTTGTGGAGATATGTCTGATATTGAAACCATGTCTGATATTGAAACCATGTCTGATATTGAAACCATGTGGCCATGTGAAAAGGAAGAAGTCATCATTTAGGGTAAAGTTCCAGTGCAATATCCAAGAACATATAGGATCTCTGTTGTCCTACGTACAGTACACATGTACCTACAGCACCACTGGAAGAAGGGAGGAAAGAAAAAGAGGACGACAGGATGAATGAGAGGGGAGGACAGGAGCGGAAAGATATCCCATTGTTTTGATATCTCTGTCTGATGCGTGTCTGAAATTCTTTGGCAATAGCAAATCATCCTCCTGCCAATACAGTAAAGGGATTTCTGATGAAAAGAGGGAAGAACAGACGAACAAAGACACCGAGAAGAGGAGGAAATGGAGACAGCAGATATGGGGCTTCAGTTATTGGACCCCTCAGGTGTGTGCATGTGTGCCTGCATGAATTTCTGTTTGTGTGTGTGTGTGTGTGTGTGTGTGTGTGTGTGTGTGTGTGTGTGTGTGTGTGTGTGTGTGTGTGTGTGTGTGTGTGTGTGTGTGTGTGTGTGTGTGTGTGTGTGTGTGTGTGTGTGAGAGAGAGAGAGAGAGAGAGATCAAGAGAGAAAGCCGCAAGAGCACGAGAATGAAAAGAGAAAAGAGTCCTGTTCATATCATAAAGACAGTTCAATTTATGACTGGATTTGATGGGATTTCCAGTGGTCTGTATGACTGGGGGTTATGGTAAAGCTATACTATAGCTGTTGTGCAATACCTTGACGTCCCGTCATGCACACTGTCCACTGCATGCCGTGCCTGGACCTAAGCTCTGGCCAGATGTCGTTTTGGGATCTAAGCCATCAATACCCTGCATCCTCTTCCTCCGTCCTCCTCTTCCATCCTCCTCCTCCGTCCTCCGTCCTTCTCTTCCATCTTCGTCCTCTGTCCTTCTCCTCCGTCCTCCATCATCCTCTTCCACCCTTCTCCTCCATCCTCCTCTTCCATCCTCCTCCTCCGTCCTACTCCTCCGTCCTCCGCCCTCCTCTTCCATCTTCCTCCTCCGTCCTCCGTCCTCCGCCCTCCTCTTCCATCCTCCTCCTCTGTCCTCCTCCTCCGTCCTCCTCTTCCATCCTCCTCCTCTGTCCTCCTTCTCTGTCCTCCTCCTCCGTCCTCCTCTTCCATCCTCCTCTTCCATCCCCCTCCTCCGTCCTCCTCTTTCACCCATCTTCATCCCTTCTTTCTCATCTTCTTCACTGAAGTTCAGGGGAGCCCAACGTGCTTTACCCATATCTCTGACATTCTATGGCATCACCAAGTAATGAAGTTGTGTATTCTGTATGTTGGAAAGGGAGGAGAAGGAGGTTATGTTGTGTGTATAAATATTTACTACACATTGCGGATATGTTGTAGGCTATCTGATCAGGCATTAGGGGCAAATCAAAAGTCCTGATTGGTTAA
The DNA here is from genome assembly GCF_045791955.1 of Oncorhynchus clarkii lewisi. Classification (NCBI taxonomy): domain Eukaryota; kingdom Metazoa; phylum Chordata; class Actinopteri; order Salmoniformes; family Salmonidae; genus Oncorhynchus; species Oncorhynchus clarkii. The sequence continues at coordinate 7,704 of NW_027259818.1, forward strand.
AACCACTTCCTGTACCACAGTGAGTCATCAGCATTATCAAGATGGATCCACTCTACTCAGACAGGGGTCAACGACTACCACCCTCTGTAATTTGTACATAGTCTGCACTCCCACAGTGTGTGTGTGTGTGTGTGTGTGTGTGTGTGTGTGTGTGTGTGTGTGTGTGTGTCTAATTTGTAAAAGCAGACCTCTTCCACAGGCCTAACCACCATGCAGTTCCCAGGAACTTCCTTCCTATCTCTCCATCTCCTCCAGACCAAAGACCCTGCTTGGCATCCCTCCACCCCAGACCAAAGGCCCGGGTGAAGCCTGGGGCTCGTGGCACTCTGGGATCCCAGCCCCTCACCGCCCAGCCCATCCCTTTGACCTTCCCCCTGGGGTGGTTGTTAAGCTATGTGGCCTCCAGCTACAGGTCAGGTCTTCACCTCCTTTTGCTCCTCCTCTTTTAACCTCCACCTCTCTTTTCTCTATCGCTTCTCCCATGAGACCACCAACGCTTTCAGCTTGTTTTTCTAGCCTCAGGTAGGTTTTTCTGGGCAGGTCGGCCAATGTCTTCTGTCTCTCTCTCTCCCTCTCCCTCTCTCTCTCTCTCTCTCTCTCTCTCTCTCTCTCTCTCTCTCTCTCTCTCTCTCTTGTTGAGCACTTCACATACCAAGTGGAGACATAAGCCATTAGAGATGTTTGTCTTGTCTCTCAGGTTGAGAGAGAGGTGAAAAGTGTGGAGAGAAGGGAGGGCCAGGGGGGAGGGGTTAGAACTGCAGAAAACACAGGCCGTGGCAGGATGTTAGGCTAGGTGAAGAGTTCTGTCAACAGGACAAGCTGTAGTACCATAGACATGTCATTCTTCTGTTTGAGTCCACTTGTCTTGTTCCTTGTAGCCAGCCTCTCTCTGCTTGTCTTGGACAATGGTACCAGTTGTTATATGTTACAGCTTGGCATGGCGACCTCAAAGGGTTGTGGTGACAGATGGGCTGTCTGTGTTGAGGCTGAGCACAGTCCATTTCCTGGATGCTACAGATGAAAAGTGGAAGCGAGGGACAAAGGGAGTGAAGAAGAGGAGGGATGTGGGGAAAATCTTTCAACAGTATCCCGTCGTCTCCTCCCCTCTCCTTCCTTCTCCTTCCCTCCACTGCTATCCTTCTCCTCCATCTCTACTTTTAAGCCCCTACAACTCTGATGTCTTGTGGCTGATTTTTCAAATCATTGAAACATGTGAGTCAGGCCTGGTCTCTTTTTAGAATCAGAGTCAAATGTTTTGTGGTTTGCCAAAGGGTTTCCACCAGGGAACATATTCACATTACAGTGATACAAATCCACAAATCCGGAGCCTTGATAAGTAAAGTAGCTCCGCGGACATGGTTCCCCCACAGCTATTAAAATCAGCAGAGGCAGTTACGTGTGTGTGTGTGTGTGTGTGTGTGTGTGTGTGTGTGTGTGTGTGTGTGTGTGTGTGTGTGTGTGTGTGTGTGTGTGTGTGTGTGTGTGTGTGTGTGTGTGTGTGTGTGTGTGTGTGTGTGTGTGTGTGTGTGTGTGTGTGTGTGTGCTAAAGGGGAACCAGACAAGGACCCAGGAGAGACCCAAAGCGGACCACCCACTCACACATAACCCAGAAATGGTGCTCTCACGAACTGGCATTGCAAAAAATATAAATGTTGGCTAACATTCCCAGTCAATTGGTCTGTTCTGCTCATAATACCCAGAACACACAGTACAGACAGACAGTACCTGGACTCAGTGAGCTGACTCTGTCTGGAGCTAGTTTGGAAAACTATCCTCAGGATATGCAACATGGTCATCCAACATACTGTTATGCATAGATACAACTGATATCCTCCCTCAAAGGAATGTGTGTCCTTACCTTTTTCATTGTCCTGGGTGACTCTATTTGTTCAGGCCTGGATACCTGACTGCAATAAATAACTTGGTCACGCATTGATTCTTTGCATCTACAGGAAACCTCTTCTGAAGTCACATTCTGATGCTATTGTAAAGCTATTACGAAGCTCAATGCCTTAGGGCAGGGTTAGGTCCATTTTAATTCAGTCAATTTGGGAAGTAATTCCAATTCCAAATTGGAAGAAGAAATGACCCCAACCCTGCCCTAGGATTCATGACGACAACCCTGCCATAGGATTCATGAGCCCCAAAAAAGGAGATGACCCTAACACCCTGACCTGATCGCAATGATCAGGTCTATTCTGATCACCCTAACACCCTGACCTGAAGCAGGAACACCTCCTCAACGATCAGGTCTATTCTGATGACTCTAACACCCTTACATGAAGCAGTAACACCTCCTCAACGATCAGGTCTATTCTGATGACCCTAACACCCTTACCTGAAGCAGTAACACCTCCTCAACGATCAGGTCTATTCTGATGACCCTAACACCCTGACCTGAAGCAGTAACACCTCCTCAATGATCAGGTCTTACGTGATGACCCTAACACCCTGACCTGAAGCAGTAATACCTCCTCAACGATCAGGTCTTACCTGATGACCCTAACACCCTGACCTGAAGCAGTAACACCTCCTCAATGATCAGGTCTTACGTGATGACCCTAACACTCTGACCTGTAGCAGTAACACCTCCTCAACGATCAGGTCTTACCTGATGACCCTAACACCCTGACCTGAAGCAGTAACACCTCCTCAATGATCAGGTCTTACCTGATGACCCTAACACCCTGACCTGAAGCAGTAACACCTCCTCAATGATCAGGTCTTACGTGATGACCCTAACACTCTGACCTGTAGCAGTAACACCTCCTCAACGATCAGGTCTTACCTGATGACCCTAACACCCTGACCTGAAGCAGTAACACCTCCTCAATGATCAGGTCTTACCTGATGACCCTAACACCCTGACCTGAAGCAGTAACACCTCCTCAATGATCAGGTCTTACGTGATGACCCTAACACCCTGACCTGAAGCAGTAACACCTCCTCAATGATCAGGTCTTACCTGATGACCCTAACACCCTGACCTGAAGCAGTAACACCTCCTCAATGATCAGGTCTTACCTGATGACCCTAACACCCTGACCTGAAGCAGTAACACCTCCTCAACGATCAGGTCTTACCTGATGAGTCTAACACCCTGACCTGAAGCAGTAACACCTCCTCAACGATCAGGTCTTACCTGATGACCCTAACACCCTGACCTGAAGCAGTAACACCTCCTCAATGATCAGGTCTTACCTGATGACCCTAACACCCTGACCTGAAGCAGTAACACCTCCTCAATGATCAGGTCTTACCTGATGACCCTAACACCCTGACCTGAAGCAGTAACACCTCCTCAATGATCAAGTCTTACCTGATGACCCTAACACCCTGACCTGAAGCAGTAACACCTCCTCAATGATCAGGTCTTACCTGATGACCCTAACATCCTGACCTGAAGCAGTAACACCTCCTCAATGATCAGGTCTTACCTGATGACCCTAACACCCTGACCTGAAGCAGTAACACCTCCTCAATGATCAGGTCTTACCTGATGACCCTAACACCCTGACCTGAAGCAGTAACACCTCCTCAATGATCAGGTCTTACCTGATGACCCTAACACCCTGACCTGAAGCAGTAACACCTCCTCAACGATCAGGTCTTACCTGATGACCCTAACACCCTGACCTGAAGCAGTAACACCTCCTCAATGATCAGGTCTTACCTGATGACCCTAACACCCTGACCTGAAGCAGTAACACCTCCTCAATGATCAGGTCTTACCTGATGACCCTAACACCCTGACCTGAAGCAGTAACACCTCCTCAACGATCAGGTCTTACCTGATGACCCTAACACCCTGACCTGAAGCAGTAACACCTCCTCAACGATCAGGTCTTACCTGATGACCCTAACACCCTGACCTGAAGCAGTAACACCTCCTCAATGATCAGGTCTTACCTGATGACCCTAACACCCTGACCTGAAGCAGTAACACCTCCTCAATGATCAGGTCTTACCTGATGACCCTAACACCCTGACCTGAAGCAGTAACACCTCAATGATCAGGTCTTACCTGATGACCCTAACACCCTGACCTGAAGCAGTAACACCTCCTCAACGATCAGGTCTTACCTGATGACCCTAACACCCTGACCTGAAGCAGTAACACCTCCTCAATGATCAGGTCTTACCTGATGACCCTAACACCCTGACCTGAAGCAGTAACACCTCCTCAACGATCAGGTCTTACCTGATGACCCTAACACCCTGACCTGAAGAAGTAACACCTCCTCAACGATCAGGTCTTACCTGATGACTCTAACACCCTGACCTGAAGCAGTAACACCTCCTCAACGATCAGGTCTTACCTGATGACCCTAACACCCTGACCTGAAGCAGTAACACCTCCTCAATGATCAGGTCTTACCTGATGACCCTAACACCCTGACCTGAAGCAGTAACACCTCCTCAATGATCAGGTCTTACCTGATGACCCTAACACCCTGACCTGAAGCAGTAACACCTCCTCAATGATCAGGTCTTACCTGATGACCCTAACACCCTGACCTGAAGCAGTAACACCTCCTCAATGATCAGGTCTTACCTGATGACCCTAACACCCTGACCTGAAGCAGTAACACCTCCTCAACGATCAGGTCTTACCTGATGACCCTAACACCCTGACCTGAAGCAGTAACACCTCCTCAACGATCAGGTCTTACCTGATGACCCTAACACCCTGACCTGAAGCAGTAACACCTCCTCAATGATCAAGTCTTACCTGATGACCCTAACACCCTGACCTGAAGCAGTAACACCTCCTCAACGATCAGGTCTTACCTGATGACCCTAACACCCTGACCTGAAGCAGTAATACCTCCTCAACAATCAGGTCTTACCTGATGACCCTAACACCCTGACCTGAAGCAGTAACACCTCCTCAACGATCAGGTCTTACCTGATGACCCTAACACCCTGACCTGAAGCAGTAACACCTCCTCAACGATCAGGTCTTACCTGATGACCCTAACACCCTGACCTGAAGCAGTAACACCTCCTCAACGATCAGGTCTTACCTGATGACCCTAACACCCTGACCTGAAGCAGTAACACCTCCTCAACGATCATGTCTTACCTGATGACCCTAACACCCTGACCTGAAGCAGTAACACCTCCTCAACGATCAGGTCTTACCTGATGACCCTAACACCCTGACCTGAAGCAGTAACACCTCCTCAACGATCAGGTCTTACCTGATGACCCTAACACCCTGACCTGAAGCAGTAACACCTCCTCAACGATCATGTCTTACCTGATGACCCTAACACCCTGACCTGAAGCAGTAACACCTCCTCAATGATCAGGTCTTACCTGATGACCCTAACACCCTGACCTGAAGCAGTAACACCTCCTCAACGATCAGGTCTTACCTGATGACCCTAACACCCTGACCTGAAGCAGTAATACCTCCTCAACGATCAGGTCTTACCTGATGACCCTAACACCCTGACCTGAAGCAGTAACACCTCCTCAACGATCAGGTCTTACCTGATGACCCTAACACCCTGACCTGAAGCAGTAACACCTCCTCAACGATCAGGTCTTACCTGATGACCCTAACACCCTGACCTGAAGCAGTAACACCTCCTCAATGATCAGGTCTTACCTGATGACCCTAACACCCTTACCTGAAGCAGTAACACCTCCTCAACGATCAGGTCTTACCTGATGACCCTAACACCCTGACCTGAAGCAGTAACACCTCCTCAACGATCAGGTCTTACCTGATGACCCTAACACCCTGACCTGAAGCAGTAACACCTCCTCAATGATCAGGTCTTACCTGATGACCCTAACACCCTTACCTGAAGCAGTAACACCTCCTCAATGATCAGGTCTTACCTGATGACCCTAACACCCTGACCTGAAGCAGTAACACCTCCTCAACGATCAGGTCTTACCTGATGACCCTAACACCCTGACCTGAAGCAGTAACACCTCCTCAACGATCAGGTCTTACCTGATGACCCTAACACCCTGACCTGAAGCAGTAACACCTCCTCAACGATCAGGTCTTACCTGATGACCCTAACACCCTGACCTGAAGCAGTAACACCTCCTCAATGATCAGGTCTTACCTGATGACCCTAACACCCTGACCTGAAGCAGTAACACCTCCTCAACGATCAGGTCTTACCTGATGACCCTAACACCCTGACCTGAAGCAGTAACACCTCCTCAACGATCAGGTCTTACCTGATGACCCATGGCCTAATGTTGGTAGTATACATCAGTGGTTCAGCGGGGTCAACCGTGTGTGTGTGTGTGTGTGTGTGTGTGTGTGTGTGTGTGTGTGTGTGTGTGTGTGTGTGTGTGTGTGTGTGTGTGTGTGTGTGTGTGTGTGTGTGTGTGTGTGTGTGTGTGTGTGTGTGTGTGTGTGTGTGTGTGTGTGTGTGTGTGTGTGTGTGTGTGTGCGTGCGTGTGTGTGTGTGTGCGTACATGTTTAGTGTCAGTTGTTTAATCAGTGATATAGTAGCAGTGGTTAAGGTCTTGGTCTGGTCATGTTACCTGATGGAATGCGGTCGTCTTGACCACACCAGAATTACTCACAGGTGTGGAATCTTATTTCCTTGTGACCCGTAGGTGTTTATCTAGATAATCAGTCTTTTAGACTCAATCATTAAGCAAAGCCTCTGTCCACTTTGGGTTAAGGCTATACACTCACTCTTTCTCTCTCACGCCGTCTCTCTCTCTCTGTCTCCGTCTCTCTCTCTCTCTCTCTCTCTCTCCGTCTCTCTCGCTCTCTCTCTCTCTCTCTCTCTCTCTCTCTATCTATCTTGCTCACACACAGGAATGCACACACACACTCCCTCTCTCTCTCTCACTGTTCTCTCTCAAAAACACACAGACTAACTCCCACCATTAGTGCGAAGTCCGTAGTACTTAAATAAATCTTTGAGAAAGGAGAAAGGCAGTCTTTGTGTGGCCATATTGCGTCACCTAATGCAGAATCAACAGCGGAGGTTTCTTTCAGGCCCCTGTGGTTCTGTGGTGGCGGGCCTGTTTGAGGTGACTGCCACGGGGCTGGCCATACATGTCTTTGGGGTCCCGAATGGTTCTACTCCCAGCCACTATGGTGTGAGTGTGTGAGTGTGTGTGTGTGTTTATGAATGAGTGATGTCCTATGCACACTTTGACTCAAGCACATAGTCCTAGCAATGGAGCATCTATCCATCAGATTCTTACCCGATCCTTAGTTCTGTCCCTCACTGTCACAGAGAGAACTAACTTCAACCTACTGAAGTACACACCACCCTTTGGCCTTGGCTTTGAGTAAATAGCACCACCTATAGGGACAACAATGAAATTACATAATGAGTGATTGACTGTCGATTGAGAGTCTGATAGAGGGCTAGATTCAAACAAATTGACAATTGTCACGTGCGCCGAATACAACAGGTGTACAGTGAAATGCTTACTTATAGGCCCTAACAAACAGTGCAATTTCTAAGTAAAAAAAATATAAATAAAAATAATAATAATAATAATAAAAAATAGGTATTAGGTGAACAATAGGTAGGTAAAGAAATAAAAACAACAGTAAAAAGACAAAATATTGGTTGTTTTGGCGGTTAGAGGCCTGTTGCATGACCTTATTGGGGACACTGTCATTGGATGCAACAGAACCACTCCAGACTTTCATCTGACGAATCACATGCAGCCACGTTACAAGTTCAAACATTCACATTTCATTGATAGTCAGAACTTCCCTCGTCCAAATAAACATGACAACATGTACTGACGTTTCAGAGGGATTATTTCTAACATGGATAGAGCCTACACTTTCTAGTGAAGTTTTCAACTTCCTACTCAGTAGGGATAATAAGGAAGGAAGTGATTTGTGACACATAAGAGCAGCAGCTCACCGATATGTCAGCTCATACTGCAGTTACCTCTCCAACACCGATATGTCAGCTCATACTGCAGTTACCTCTCCAACACCGATATGTCAGCTCATACTGCAGTTACCTCTCCAACACCGATATGTCAGCTCATACTGCAGTTACCTCTCCAACACTGATATGTTGGTTGTCGGCCAACGCTGGTTAGCGCTGGCTAACGCTCGATCTGATTGAATCCAGGCCCGAGTTGTATCAATACACACAAGGCTTGTGTAATTAAAGGAGAATGGGAGTATGATTGAGTTGTCAAAGCATACACAAGGAGTCAGGGAGTGTCATTGCTATAGGCTAAAAAAAGGCCCTAAGGCTTCCAGTCCAACCATTAGCCTAGCTACGGTCAACCACAAACACACCACACCAGCCACATTCAAGTCCATTATTCAAAATGGCCCAGTTAATTGAAATGAAAACATCCAGAAACCCCTGTTCGAGACCCTTTCAATGTAATGTTTGTTTTCACACTCTAGAGTTCCACTATATTCTGTTTCCACATTACGGTTCAACAGATGACGCCATTTTCTTTCTTATTGTGTTTTTGAAAATAAAGAGAGCGAGGGAATGAAAAAGCCAACATAACAGAGGGATTAAGTTAACAGATTACAGTACATTATTATCAGACTAATCAAGCAATGTGCCACCCACATCGGTTTGAATATAATGTCTCAGTCAGTACCAGAACTATAATATTCTAGTGAAGGAGTGAAGGACGAGGAGAGGGGAGAGGAGGAGGAATAAGATGAGTGAGAGATGAGGACGTAATGATGAAGATAAAGAAGAGGAAGATGAGAAGGAGAGCTGGGTCCATAGGGTAATCTCTATATGGTGAACAATGGTTACTACTGTCTGTCATGAGAGACTATCTATGGGGAAGTCACTGTGTTGTGGTGACAGTGGTGGGGCTGAGGGTTCTCTATAGTACATCAGCCACTGTGTTGTGGTGACAGTTGTGGGGCTGAGGGTTCTCTATAGTACATCAGCCACTGTGTTGTGGTGGGACTGAGGGTTCTCTATAGTACATCAGCCACTGTGTTGTGGTGACAGTAGTGGGGTGGTGGGGCTGAGGGTTCTCTATAGTACATTAGCCACTGTGTTGTGGTGACAGTGGTGGGGCTGAGGGTTCTCTATAGTACAGCAGCCACTGTGTTGTGGTGACAGTAGTGGGGCTGAGGGTTCTCTATAGTACATCAGCCACTGTGTTGTGGTGACAGTGGTGGGGCTGAGGGTTCTCTATAGTACATCAGCCACTGTGTTGTGGTGACAGTGGTGGGGCTGAGGGTTCTCTATAGTACATCAGCCACTGTGTTGTGGTGACAGTGGTGGGGCTGAGGGTTCTCTATAGTACATCAGCCACTGTGTTGTGGTGACAGTTGTGGGGCTGAGGGTTCTCTATAGTACATCAGCCACTGTGTTGTGGTGACAGTGGTGGGGCTGAGGGTTCTCTACAGTACATCAGCCACTGTGTTGTGGTTACAGTGGTGGGGCTGAGCTGCTGTGAGAGAGAGGAGAGGACACTGATTCTGGAGAACAGGCATGTTTGGGTGACAGTGGTGGGGTTGAGCTGCTGTGAGAGAGAGGAGAGGACACTGATTCTGGAGAACAGGCATGTTTGGGTGAGAACTACAAATACAGAGGTTTCTATCATGTCCTGTAATCTCTCCTCTGTTGTTTGAGGATTACAAAACAGAATTTAAAACTCTCCCTTATTCACACACACCCCCCCCTCATCCCTCCCTCCCTCCCTCCATCCCTCCCTCCCTCCCTCCCTCCCTCCCTCCCTCCCTCCCTCCCTCCCTCCCTCCCTCCCTCCCTCCCTCCCTCCCTCCCCCCTCCCTCCCTCCCTCCCTCCCTCCCCCCTCCCTCCCTCCCCCCCCTCCCCCCCTCCCC
>NW_027259818.1:20000-22704 GCF_045791955.1 Oncorhynchus clarkii lewisi
ACTGTACTACTGCCACACACACACACAGCTGTCCGGGTAGCCTGAGGGCAAAGTCTTAGTATCCAACAGAAACTATCAGCAGTGTGAAGAGGGGGAGGCGTCACACACACACACACACACACACACACACACACACACACACACACACACACACACACACACACACACACACACAGTGTTCTGTTATGGAGATGATAGGGCTGTTGTGGAGATGAACTCTCACTGCTTCTGCCTCTCTGGCTGTCTAACAATGTTTAGTTCTGTTCACTCACAGCACAAAGACTGTACAGCTGTGGGGTTGATAGAGAACTATGGCTGGAACCATAGAAATACAAGTCCATCCATTGCAGACCCATTGCATTGAATGGGAATGGCTGTTCTAGTAATTGTATTTCTATGGCTGGGATTCAAGGAGGAACATGTGGCTAAAGAGGTGTTTGTATGTCTGTGGAGGTCTGTAGAGATCTGAATATTTTGGTGAATGAACTGTGAGTGTTTACCGTAAGTTAGAGAGGGAGAAAGGTAGAGGTCTCTAGAGATCTGAATGTTTTGGGGAATGGAGATGTTTACTGTAAGTGTTTACCGTAAGTTAGAGAGGGAGAAAGGTAGAGGTCTCTAGAGATCTGAATGTTTTGGGGAATGGAGATGTTTACTGTAAGTGTTTACCGTAAGTTAGAGAGGGAGAAAGGTAGAGGTCTCTAGAGATCTGAATGTTTTGGGGAATGAAGATGTTTACTGTGAGTGTTTACCATAAGTTAGAGAGGGAGAAAGGTAGAGGTCTCTAGAGATCTGAATGTTTTGGGGAATGAAGATGTTTACTGTGAGTGTTTACCATAAGTTAGAGAGGGAGAAAGGTAGAGGTCTCTAGAGATCTGAATGTTTTGGGGAATGAAGATGTTTACTGTGAGTGTTTACCATAAGTTAGAGAGGGAGAAAGGTAGAGGGCTCTAGAGATCTGAATGTTTTGGGTAATGAAGATGTTTACTGTGAGTGTTTACCATAAGTTAGAGAGGGAGAAAGGGAGAGGGCTGGAAAGGAGTAAATCCATTACAGATTTAGGATCTTCCATTCAGCCAGTTTGCCACATCCAGAAAGGAATCCTGCAGCAACAGGAAATGTTATTAGAATTGATGGACATTGTTGTAGGTGTGATACATTTTCTGTACGGGAAAATCAAGTCCCGAAATTTCAAAGTAGAAATTACAAACTTCCAAAGCCTTTTTAAACCTCAAATCCAGTACACGTTTTACATTTCCTGCATTGCAAGAATGTTATTCTGCAACAAGGTGATCAAATGAAGATCCTACATCTGTACACACTTGAAACTCTCTATGTAAGTGCCTCTATGATTTAATAGAGCTGCCATGCTATTATGAAGGTCCAGCCAAGGTGTCCTCAACACAGTTCACATAAAAGCCTCAACCTTCTGAGGCCTGAAGTTGACCATGAGATCTGACCAGAAAGAAAACTCTGAGTTACGCTACAACCAAGGCCCAGAGTTTTTCCTTGTTAGGGGTATATTCATTAGTGCTCACCATAGCTAACTGTACCATAAGGTTCATTAACAGAAAACGTTTTGCAATGAAAACGAGAGTTTCTATTGGAAAAAAATCAGATGGGTCCCACCCTGTTTCGATCCGTTTGCTTTTGTTTGGCTCTGTTTGGTCCCTAGTGAATACACCCCAGTACACGTGCTCACACATGTTACAGTATCACCCTTCATTTAGGCTGCATAGAGTAGTCCGGGTCACCAGTGTTTTCCCATGTAGCTTAGGCCCTGAGGTTATGGATAGCTGGGCGGCCCTCTGTCACAGAGAGAATGATGTATGGCCGTTTATTGCCGTCATTCATTACCCCAAACACGGTCATTACAAGCAACAGTCAACCACAGGGTTGATGGAACGTTTAGGGCTGAACCCTCCCTGCCGACGCTTTGAACTCCACTGGCTGGCTCTTTATGACATCACAGCTGGGTGTAGGCTAATGACGGGCAGAGAGCGGAGGGACGGGGAGAATATGGATCAGCCGGCCCAGCCCCCAGCTCAACTGACGCTGTCCCAATTCCCAAACCCTTGACCCCATGCATTTACCCACAACAGTTGAACATTCTCAACAGTTTCCCAAACAGAACCAGTTATAGGCCTACATCCAGAAGTACCAGGTTTGGTGAGAGAAACACCCTGATTCCAACCTAACAGATAATACACTATACCTTATAGATAGCAGAGTTAAACACAGCCAAACATTCTGCTGGTTGTAGCATTGAAGACACAACATGGTGGGGATAGAGTTAAACACAGCCAAACATTATGCTGGTTGTAGCATTGAAGACACAAAATGGTGAGGATAGAGTTAAACAGAGCCAAACATTCAGCTGGTTGTAGCATTGAAGACACAACATGGTGGGGATAGAGTTAAACACAGCCAAACATTCTGCTGGTTGTAGCATTGAAGACACAACATGGTGAGGATAGAGTTAAACACAGCCAAACATTCTGCTGGTTGTAGCATTGAATACACAACATGGTGAGGATAGAGTTAAACACAGCCAAACATTCAGCTGGTTGTAGCATTAAAGACACAACATGGTGGGGATAGAGTTAAACACAGCCAAACATTCTGCTGGTTGTAGCATTAAAGACACAACATGGTGGGGATAGAGTTAAACACAGCCAAACATTCAGCTGGTTGTAGCATTGAAGAC
>NW_027259819.1:0-22685 GCF_045791955.1 Oncorhynchus clarkii lewisi
TTTTGATGGCATAGAGCACATATGTCAGAGTCAAGGCCCGCGGGCCACATCCGGCCCGCAAGAAGGTTTTTTACGGCCCCTGGGATGATCTTGATTTATTATTAGAACCGGCCCGCAGCAAGCCGCAGGCAGCCCGCAGATCTTTTACACGCACCAATACTACATTTCCCACAATGCAAAGGTGACGCACCGAGCAGTAGGCTGCTTCATTTCAATATTTATTGGCACAGCAGTCGTCAGCATCACAGTAAAATTAACTTTCAGATACCCATCAAAAATGGCAAAACGGAAGGTGGATACTGAGAACCGGGGGTTTCAAACAAGGTGGGAGTCGGAGTATATGTTCACGAAGGTAGCTGGAAAACCTGTGTGTCTTCTGTGTGGAGAAAGTGTGGCGGTACTGAAAGAGTATAATCTGAGACGACATTATGAAACGAAACACGCGGACACACACGCGGACGCAACTGTCAAGGCCAGTTTTATTTTGGCAGAAGAGATCGCTAAATCAGCCCGGCCATTTACGGAGGGGGATTTCATCAAAAACTGCATGATTAAAGTTTGTGACGAAGTTTGCCCAGAAAAAAGGCAACTCTTTTTAAATGTGAGTCTGAGCAGAAACACCATTGCCGAGAGAGTAGACCAGTTGTCCATCAATCTAAAAGAGCAGCTTGTGAAAAAGGGAAAAGATTTTATTGCATATTCCTTGGCTGTGGATGAGAGCACCGACATTTCTGACATTGCCCAGTTGTCAATTTTCATCCGCGGAGTGGACTCCAACCTAAGCGTGACAGAGGAGTTTTTGGCTTTACGTCCTATGCATGGCACAACTACGGGGCATGATTTGTATGAAGAGGTGTCAAGATGTGTAAATGAGATGGAGCTGCCTTGGGAAAAACTCGTGGGTTTGACAACCGACGGAGCACCTGCGATGTGTGGACACAGGAGCGGACTGGTGGCGAAGATACGGGAAAAGATGCAAGAGGAAAACGCGACAGGTGAGCTGACAGCTTATCATTGTATCATACACCAGGAAGCGTTGTGCGGTAAAGCCTTGAAAATGGAGCATGTAATGAGCATCATCACGCGCACAGTTAACTTTATCAGAGCCAAAGGTTTGAATCACCGCCAGTTCAAGGCATTTCTGACGGAGTTAGAAACGGAGCATGGTGATTTGCCTTATCACACAGAGGTGCGATGGCTAAGCCAGGGAAAGGTGCTTCAAAGATGTTTCGAGCTTCGTGAGGAGATTTGTCTGTTCTTGGACAGCAAAGGGAAAGACACAACACAACTCCGAGACGAAATGTTTCTGTGTGAAATGGCTTTTCTGTGTGACATTACGAGTCATCTGAATGCAATAAACTTGCAGCTGCAGGGTCGGGATCGTGTCATCTCTGATATGTACAGTACAGTGAAGGCATTTAAAACCAAACTGACTCTGTGGGAGACGCAGATGCGGAAAGAAAATTTGAGCCACTTTCCCAGCTGCCAGACCATGAAAGAGAAGCTCTCTACCAGTGCGTTCCCGAGCACACAGTTGGCTGATAAAATAGGTATGCTTGCCGCTGACTTTCGACGCCGATTTGCTGACTTTGAAGCACAAAAAAGCAGGTTGGAACTGCTCGGTAACCCATTTGCTGTTGACGTGGAAAGCTCACCACCAAACCTCCAAATGGAGTTGATTGACCTCCAATGCAATGATGCACTGAGGGCAAAATATGCGGCAGTGGGTGCTGCGGAGTTCGCCCGTTTCCTCCCCGGCACAATGCCCCAGCTGCGCATCCAGGCTGCTCAAACGTTGTCTATGTTTGGCAGCACATACCTGTGTGAACAACTGTTTTCTTTGATGAACCTGAACAAAACATCACACAGAAGTCGACTTACTGCTGAACACCTCCACTCAATTCTGAGGATTTCTTCAGCTCAGAGCCTTACCCCGAACATTGATGAACTTGTGGAAAAGATGGGACACCACCAAGTATCACCCTCAACCTCAAACAAGTGAACATTACTGTGCAATCACATATTTAGAGTTTTTACTCAGTTCAAGTTTAAAAGTTAAAATTTAATATTTGTTTTCACTGCATGTTACTTCTCCTTAAACAAAGTGTTGTTTTTGATTAATAGATTTTTGCACTTTATTTTTTTGTATTTCAATCCAATTATATTTTAAAAATATTTCAGTTGAGTGGATGATAGAAAATTGCTATTATTGTTTTTTCTTTGAAGTAAATTTAGCCCACTTTTGCTAAAATAGAAAATATAGTCTACTGATGGTGCCTTGAATACCGGTTTCTTTCATTTAATGTTCATGTTATGGGGATATTTATATAAAGGAAATTTGTCTTTTGTGTCTGTTGAAAATTAAAGATTACTGACAGAGCCATAAGAAAATATTGCTTTATTTATCTGATCATATTGTAATATATTTGTTAGGTTTTCAGTAGGTTCAATTAGGTTCACTAGACTATATGCGTCATTTAAAAATTTTTCAATGAACATTCGAACAGTCCGGCCCTCGTCTTGTAGCTGATTTTTTTATTTGGCCCTCCGTCCATTTGACTTTGACACCCCTGGCATAGAGAATGCCCTTTTTGCCTTGTCTCTCAGATCGTTCACAGCTTTGTGGAAGTTACCTGTGGCGCTGATGTTTAGGCCAAGGTATGTATAGTTTTTTGTGTGCTCTAGGGCAACAGTGTCTAGATGGAATTTGTATTTGTGTTCCTGGTAACTGGACCTGTTTTGGAACATCATTATTTTGGTCTTACTGAGATTTACTGTCCCAGGTCCCAGGTCTGACAGAATCTGTGCAGAAGATCTAGGTGCTGCTGTAGGCCCTCCTTGGTTGGTGACAGAAGCACAAGATCATCAGCAAACAGTAGACATTTGACTCTCCCTACCTCCCTCCCTCCCTCCCTCCATCTGTCTCTCTCTCTCTCTGTCCCTCCCTCTATCCTTCTGTCTCTCTCTCCCCCTTTCTCTCTCTCCCTCTGTCTCTCTCCCCCTGTCTCTCTCTCCCTCTCTCTGTCTCTCCCTTTCTCTCCCTCCCTCTGTCTCTCTCCCTCTCTCTCCCTCCCTCTGTCTCTCTCCCTCTGTCTCTCCCTCCCTCCCTCTGTCTCTCCCCCGCTCTCTCCCTCCCTCTGTCTTTCCCTCCCTCTGTCTTTCCCTCCCTCTGTCTCTCCCCCGCTCTCTCCCTCCCTCTGTCTTCCCTCCCTCTGTCTCTCTCCCTCTCTCTGTCTCTCCCTATCCCTGTATCTCCCTCCCTCTGTCTCTCACCCGCTCTCTCCCTCCCTCTGTCTCTCTCCCTCTGTCTCTCCCTCCCTCTGTCTCTCCCTCTCCCTGTCTCTCACTCCCTCTGTCTCTCCCCCGCTCTCTCCCTCCCTCTGTCTCTCTCCCTCCCTCTGTCTCTCCCTCTCCCTGTATCTCCCTCCCTCTGTCTCTCCCCCGCTCTCTCCCTCCCTCTGTCTCTCTCCCTCTCTCTCTCCCTCCCTCTGTCTCTCCCTCTCTCTGTCTCTCTCTCCCTCTCTCTGTCTCTCCCTGTCTCTCTCTCCCTCTGTCTCTCTCTCCCTCTCTGTGTCTCTCTCTCTCTCTCCCTCTCCCTGTCTCTCCCACCCTCTGTCTCTCTCTCCCTCTGTCTCTCTCTCCCTCTCTCTGTCTCTCCCTGTCTCTCTCTCCCTCTGTCTCTCTCTCCCTCTCTGTGTCTCTCTCTCTCTCCCTCTCCCTGTCTCTCCCTCTCCCTGTCTCTCCCACCCTCTGTCTCTCTCTACCTCCTCATGTCTTAGGGAAAGTAGGGCTGGGCGATATGTAATTTATTCAAATACAGTTGAAGTCAGAAGTTTACATACACTTAGGTTGGAGTCATTAAAACTTGTTTTTCAACCGCTCCACAAATGTCTTGTTAAACTATAGTTTTGGCAAGTCGGCTAGGACATCTACTTTGTGCATGACACAAGTAGTTTTTCCAACAATTGTTTACAGACAGATTCTTTCACTGTATCACAATTCCAGTGAGTCAGAAGTTGACATACACTAAGTTGACTGTGCCTTTAAACAGCTTGGAAAATTTCATAAAATTATGTCATGGCTTTAGAAGCTTCTGATAGGCTAATTGACATAATTTGAGTCAATTGCAGGTGTACCTGTGGATGTATTTCAAGGCCTACTTTTAAACTCAGTGCCTCTTTGCTTGACATCATGGGAAAATCCAAAGAAATCAGCCAAGACATCAGAAAAACAATTGTAGACCTCCACAAGTCTGGTTCATCCTTGGGAGCAATTTCCAAACGCCTGAAGGTACCACGTTCATCTGTACAAACAATAGTACGCAAGTATAAACACCATGGGACCACGCAGCCGTCATACCTGTCATGCAGAGAGGTTTTTATTCTCTATTTTGGTTAGGGTGTGACTAGGGTGGGCATATATATTTCTTTAGTGTTTGGCCGGGTGTGGTTCCCAATCAGAGGCATCTGTCTATCGTTGTCTCTGATTGAGAATCATACTTAGGCAGCCTTTTCCCCACCTGTGTTTTGTGGGTAGTTGTTTTCTGTTTTGTGTTTCTGCACCTGACAGAACTGTTTAGTTTCATTTTGTTATTTTGTCTCAGTGTTCAGTTGAAATAAATGATCATGTACCACGCTTTGGTCCTCTTCTTCAGTCGAGCGTTACAATACCGCGCAGGAAGGAGACGCGTTCTGTCTCCTAGAGATTAACATACTTTGGTGCAAAAAGTGCAAATCAATCCCAGAACAACAGCAAAGGGACCTTGTGAAGATGCTGGAGGAAACAGGTACAAAAGTATCTATATCCACAGGAAAACGACATGACCTGAAAGGCAGCTCAGCAAGGCAGAAGCCACTGCTCCAAAACCTCCATTAACAAAGCCAGACTACGGTTTGCATCTGCACATGAAGACAAATATTGTATTTTTTGTAGAAATGTCCTCTGGTCTGACGAAACAAAAATAGAACTGTTTGGCCATAATGACCATCGTTATGTTTGGAGGAAAAAGGGGGAGGCTTGCAAGCCGAAGAACACCATCCCAACCGTGAAGCATTGGGGTGGCAGCATCATGTTGTGGGGGTGCTTTACTGCAGGAGGGACTGGTGTACTTCACAAAATAGATGGCTTCATGAGGATGGAAAATTATGTGGATATATTGAAGCGGATCTCAAGACCTCCATCAGGAAGTTAAAGCTTGGTTGGAAATGGGTCTTCCAAATGAACAATGACCCCAAGCATACTTCCAAAGTTGAAGCAAAATGGCTTAAGAACAACAAAGTCAAGGTATTGGAGTGGCCATCACAAAGCCCTGACCTCAATCCTATAGAACATTTGTGGGCAGAACTGAAAAAGCGTGTGCGAGCAAGGAGGCCAACAAACCTGACTCCGTTACACCGGCTCTGTCAGGAGGAATGGGCAAAAATTCACCCAACTTATTGTGGGAAGCTTGTGGAAGGCTACCCGAAACGTTTGACCCAAGTTAAACAATTTAAAGGCAATGCTACCAAATAGTAATTGAGTTTATGTAAACTTCTGACCCACTGGGAATGTGATGAAAGAAGTAAAAGCTGAAATTAATCATTCTCTCTACTATTTATTCTGACATTTCACATTCTTTAAAATAAAGTGGTGATCCTAACTGACCTAAGACGGGGAATTTTTACTAGGATTAAATGTCAGGAATTGTGAAAAACTGTGTTTAAATGTATTTGGCTAAGGTGTATGTACATTTCCGACTTCAACAGGATATTTTGACTACTTTTACTTCACAACATTCCGAAAGAAAATTATGTATTTTTTAGTCCGTACATTTTCCCCTGACACCCAAAAGTACTCGTTCCATTTTGACAGGAAAGTGGTCTAATTCACAAACTTATCAAGAGAACATCCCTGGTCATCTCCACTTATCAAGAGAACATCCCTGGTCATCTCCACTTATCAAGAGAACATCCCTGGTCATCTCCACTTATCAAGAGAACATCCCTGGTCATCTCCACTTATCAAGAGAACATCCCTGGTCATCTCCACTTATCAAGAGAACATCCCTGGTCATCTCCACTTATCAAGAGAAAATCCCTGGTCATCTCCACTTATCAAGAGAAAATCCCTGGTCATCTCCACTTATCAAGAGAACACCCCTGGTCATCCCTACGGTCTCTGATCTGGCGGACTCACATGCTTTGTTTATTATATCTGATTGTTAGAGTGTGTCCCTGGCTAAGCAATGGTTGGCCACAGGGTTAGAGAGGGTATAGACTCCATGGCCAACCATCCCTGTAGCAACCCCTTATGGCCCCGTGGTCCCTCAACTTAGGACCCTTTTGGAATTCTCCATCGTTGGAAATCTCCATCGTATCTCTATAAACCCACCCTACCTACACCCGTTCTCCCAGGTACTATAGTTACACCTTTTGCACTGAAATGCAGTGCCTTAGAACGCTGAGTCCTTATTATACCTTGTGACAATCACCAAGCCCCTCCTCCTCTGTGCTGTGACACCAAGCCCCTCCTCCTCTGTGCTGTGACACCAAGCCCCTCCTCCTCTGTGCTGTGACACCTAGCCCCTCCTCCTCTGTGACCATGCCCGGTGAACACAGCACAGTTTGCTCAGTTTCTGTCATGCGCAGCATTGCGGAACCACTAGCAGCATTGCGGAACCACTAGCAGCATTGCGGAACCACTAGTAGCATTGCGGAACCACTAGCAGCATTGCGGAACCACTAGCAGCATGGCGGAACCACTAGCAGCATTGCGGAACCACTAGCAGCATTGCGGAACCACTAGCAGCATTGCGGAACCACAGACTGTTATACTCGCTGTCTAGTCTGTGTTTTATAAATGTACAATGAGCATAAAAAGACGCATTTATATTGTCACGTCTGCTCTTCACCCCCCCTGGCGCTTGAGGTCGCCAGGCTGCCCTGCATCACGCACACCTGCCATCTATTACGCACACCTGCCATCTATTACGCACACCTGCCATCTATTACGCACACCTGCCATCTATTACGCACACCTGCCATCTATTACGCACTCCTGCCATCTATTACGCACTCCTGCCATCTATTACACACACCTGCCATCTCTTACGCACTCCTGCCATCTATTACGCACACCTGCCATCTATTACGCACACCTGCCATCTATTACGCACACCTGCCATCTATTACGCACACCTGCCATCTATTACGCACACCTGCCATCTATTAAGCACACCTGCCTTCCCTCGTCACGGGCATCAGTGATATTGTACTCACCTGTACTCAGTCATCACCTGTTTATTTCCTCCCCTATATTTGTCAGTTCCTCTCTGATCCCCTCTGCTGCATTGTAATTGTTTTTGGACTGTGTTACTCGTTTGCTGAAGCTGTTCCTGTCTCGTTCCATGTCCTTTCTTTATTAAATGTTAAATTAAATGTATGATCCCCGTACCTGCTTCGTACCTGCTTCGTACCTGCTTCGTACCTGCTTTGTCTCTCCAGCGTCATCCCATGTGACATATTTAAGGATTTCAACACAGGGGCCCCTCAGGGGTGCGTGCCTAGTCCCCCTCCTGTACTCCCTGTTCACCCACGACTGTGTGGCCAAGCATGACTCCAACACCACCATTAAGTTTGCTAACAAAACGGTGGTAGGCCTGATCACAGACAACGATGAAACAGCCTATAGGGAGGAGGTCAAAGACCTGGCAGTGTGGTGCCTGGACAACAACCTCTCCATCAACGTGACCAAGACAAAGAAGATGATTGTGGACTACAGGAGAAGGAGGGCCGAACAGGCCCCCATTAACATCGATGGGGCTGTAGTGAAGCAGGTCGAGAGTTTCAAGTTCCTTGGTGTCGACATCACCAACAAACTATCATGGTCCAAACACAACAAGAGAGTCATGAAGAGGGCACGACAACACCTATTCCCCCTCAGGAGACTGAAAATATTTGGCATGGGTCCCCAGATCCTCAAAATGCTCTACAGCTGCACCATTGAGAGCATCCTGACGGGTTGCATCACTGTCTGGTATGGCAACTGCTCAACATCCAACCATAACGCACTACAGGGAGTAGTGTGTACGGCCCAGTACATCACTGGGGCCAAGCTTCCTGACATCCAGGTCCTCAATACCAGGCGGTGTCAGAGGAAGGCCCAAAAAATTGTCAAAGACTCCAGTCACCCAAGACATATACTGTTCACTCTGCTACCGCACGGCAAGAGGTACCAGGGCACCAAGTCTAGGTCCAAAAGGCTCCTGAACAGCTTCTACCCCCCAAGCCATAAGACTGATGAACAATTAATCAAATGGCCACCCAGACTATTTACATTGACACCCCCCACACTTTGTTTTTACACTGCTGCTACTCTCTGTTTATTATCTATGCATAGACACTTTACCTGGACTAACCTGTACCCACACACATTGACTCAGTAGAGGTATATAACCTCATTTGTGTTATTTGTGTAATTTTTTTTTATCATATGATTGAGTGTAGTCTGGCCCAGGAGTGTGAAGGTGAACGGAAAGGCTCTGGAGCAACGAACCGCCCTTGCTGTCTCTGCCTGGCCGGTTCCCCTCTCCCCACTGGGATTCTCTGCCTCTATCCCTATTACGGGGGCTGAGTCACTGGCTTACTAGGGCTCTTTCATACCGTCCCTAGGAGGGGTGCGTCACTTGAGTGGGTTGAATCACTGATGTGATCTTCCTGTCTGGGTTGGCGCCCCCCCTTGGGTTGTGACATGGCGGAGGTCTTTGTGGGCTATACTCAGCCTTGTCTCAGGATGGTAAGTTGGTGGTTGAAGATATCCCTCTAGTGGTGTGGGGGCTGTGCTTTGGCAAAGTGGGTGGGGTTATATCCTTCCTGTTTGGCCCTGTCCGGAGGTGTCATCGGATGGGGTCACAGTGTCTCCTGACCCCTCTTGTCTCAGCCTCCAGTATTTATGCTGCAGTAGTTTATGTGTCGAGGAGCTAGGGTCAGTTTGTTATATCTGGAGTACTTCTCCTGTCCTATCCGGTGTCTTGTGTGAATTTAAGTATGCTCTCTCTAATTCTCTCTTTCTCTCTCTCGGAGGACCTGAGCCCTAGGACCATGCCTCAGAACTACTGGGCATGATGACTCCTTGCTGTCCCCAGTCCACCTGGCCGTGCTGCTGCTCCAGTTTCAACTGTTCTGCCTGTGATTATTATTATTTGACCATGCTGGTCATTTATGAACATTTGAACATCTTGGCCATGTTCTGTTATAATCTCCACCCGGCACAGCCAGAAGAGGACTGGCCACCCCACATAGCCTGGTTTCTTCCTAGGTTTTGGCCTTTCTAGGGAGTTTTTCCTAGCCACCGTGCTTCTACACCTGCATTGCTTGCTGTTTGGGTTTTTTGGCTGGGTTTCTGTACAGCACTTTGAGATATCAGCTGATGTACGAAGGGCTATATAAATAAATTTGATTTGATAAGGAAAGGCTCTACCCCTTTACCTCTTGATATATTATTTGATATGTAATGTCTGCATTGAAAGACAATGAGCTGTGATATTGACTTTGAGCTTTTTATTTTTTTACTTTATTTATAGATTTTCAGATATAACAACAAATACAGTACAACCCCAACCCCTCATTCTCCCTCCCTCCCTCCCACCCTCCCCTCCCTCCCTTCTTCCCTCCCTCCATCCACTCCCTCCCTCCCTCCATCCACTACCTCCCTCCCTCCATACACTCCCTCCCTCCCTCCCTCCATCCACTCCCTCCCTCCCTCCATCCACTTCCTCCACTCCCTCCACTCCCTCCCTCACACTCTCCATCCACTCCCTCCCTCCACTTTCTCCACTCCCTCCCTCGCACCCTCCATCCACTCCATCCACTCCCTCCCTCCACTCCCTCCCTCCCTCCCTCCCTCCCTCCCTCCACTCCCTCCACTCCCTCCCTTGCACCCTCCATCCACTCCCTCCCTCCCACCCTCCATCCACTCCCTCCCTCCATCCACTCCCTCCACTTCCTCCCTCCCTCCCTCCCTCTACTTCCTCCCTCCCTCCCTCCCTCCATCCACTCCCTCCCTCGCACCCTCCATCCACTCCCTCCCTCCCTCCCTCCATCCACTCCCTCCACTCCCTCCCTCCCTCCCTCCCTCCATCCACTCCCTCCACTCCCTCCCTCCCTCCATCCACTTCCTCCCTCCCTCCACTCCCACCCTCCACTCCCTCCAAACCACCCACCCACCAAGGCATCTATAAAAGTAAGTTAAATAGGAAAGAAAAACATAAACAAACAGTAACAAAAACAAAAACATTGGGGGAAAAAGTTCAATAAAAATTATTATCAGCACAAATGACCACTAGAACAGACATGACAGCTTACCAAACTAAGTAAAAAGACAGGTTCTCCACGTATTGTATTAATGGAGACCAGGTTTAGTCTAACTTCTGTCTGGACCCACTCACAGTATACATCAATGAGGTCGCTCTTGCTGCTGGTGAGTCTCTGATCCACCTCTACGCAGACGACACCATTCTGTATACTTCTGGCCCTTCTTTGGACACTGTGTTAACAACCCTCCAGGCAAGCTTCAATGCCATACAACTCTCCTTCCGTGGCCTCCAATTGCTCTTAAATACAAGTAAAACTAAATGCATGCTCTTCAACCGATCGCTGCCTGCACCTGCTCGCCTGTCCAACATCACTACTCTGGACGGCTCTGACTTAGAATATTTGGACAACTACAAATACTTAGGTGTCTGGTTAGACTGTAAACTCTCCTTCCAGACTCATATCAAACATCTCCAATCCAAAATTAAATCTAGAATCGGCTTCCTATTTCGCAACAAAGCATCCTTCACTCATGCTGCCAAACATACCCTTGTAAAACTGACCATCCTACCAATCCTCGACTTTGGCGATGTCATTTACAAAATAGCCTCCAATACCCTACTCAACAAATTGGATGCAGTCTATCACAGTGCAATCCGTTTTGTCACCAAAGCCCCATATACTACCCACCATTGCGACCTGTACGCTCTCGTTGGCTGGCCCTCGCTTCATACTCGTCGCCAAACCCACTGGCTCCATTTCATCTACAAGACCCTGCTAGGTAAAGTCCCCCCTTATCTCAGCTCGCTGGTCACCATAGCATCTCCCACCTGTAGCACACGCTCCAGCAGGTATATCCCTCTAGTCACCCCCAAAACCAATTCTTTCTTTGGCCGCCTCTCCTTCCAGTTCTCTGCTGCCAATGACTGGAACGAACTACAAAAATCTCTGAAACTGGAAACACTTATTTCCCTCACTAGCTTTAAGCACCAACTGTCAGAGCAGCTCACAGATTACTGCACCTGTACATAGCCCACCTATAATTTAGCCCAAACAACTACCTCTTTCCCTACTGTATTTAATTTATTTATATATTTTGCTCCTTTGCACCCCCATTATTTGTATTTCTACTTTGCACTTTGCACATTCTTCCACTGCAAATCTACCATTCCAGTGTTTTACTTGCTATATTGTATTTACTTTGCCACCATGGCCTTTTTTTGCCTTTACCTCCCTTATCTCACCTGATTTGCTCACATCGTATTTAGACTTGTTTATACTGTATTATTGACTGTATGTTTGTTTTACTCCATGTGTAACTCTGTGTCGTTGTATGTGTCAAACTGCTTTGCTTTATCTTGGCCAGGTCGCAATTGTAAATGAGAACTTGTTCTCAACTAGCCTACCTGGTTAAATAAAGGTGTTCTCAACTTGCCTACCTGGTTAAATAAAGGTGATCTCAACTTGCCTACCTGGTTAAATAAAGGTGTTCTCAACTAGCCTACCTGGTTAAATAAAGGTGTTCTCAACTAGCCTACCTGGTTAAATAAAGGTGTTCTCACCTAGCCTACCTGGTTAAATAAAGGTGTTCTCAACTAGACTACCTGGTTAAATAAAGGTGTTCTCTACTAGCCTACCTGGTTAAATAAAGGTGTTCTCAACTAGCCTACCTGGTTAAATAAAGGTGTTCTCAACTAGCCTACCTGGTTAAATAAAGGTGTTCTCAACTAGCCTACATGGTTAAATAAAGGTGTTTTCAACTAGACTACCTGGTTAAATAAAGGTGTTCTCTACTAGCCTACCTGGTTAAATAAAGGTGTTCTCAACTAGCCTACATGGTTAAATAAAGGTGTTCTCTACTGGCCTACCTGGTTAAATAAAGGTGTTCTCAACTAGCCTACCTGGTTAAATATAGGTGTTCTCAACTGGCCTACCTGGTTAAATAAAGGTGTTCTCAACTAGCCTACCTGGTTAAATAAAGGTGTTCTCAACTAGCCTACCTGGTTAAATAAAGGTGTTCTCAACTAGCCTACCTGGTTAAATAAAGGTGTTCTCAACTAGCCTACCTGGTTAAATAAAGGTGTTCTCAACTGGCCTACCTGGTTAAATAAAGGTGTTCTCAACTGGCCTACCTGGTTAAATAAAGGTGTTCTCAACTGGCCTACCTGGTTAAATAAAGGTGTTCTCAACTAGCCTACCTGGTTAAATAAAGGTGTTCTCAACTAGCCTACCTGGTTAAATAAAGGTGTTCTCAACTAGCCTACCTGGTTAAATAAAGGTGTTCTCAACTAGCCTACCTGGTTAAATAAAGGTGTTCTCAATTAGCCTACCTGGTTAAATAAAGGTGTTCTCAATTAGCCTACCTGGTTAAATAAAGGTGTTCTCAACTAGCCTACCTGGTTAAATAAAGGTGTTCTCAACTAGCCTACCTGGTTAAATAAAGGTGTTCTCAACTAGCCTACCTGGTTAAATAAAGGTGTTCTCAACTAGCCTACCTGGTTAAATAAAGGTGTTCTCAACTAGCCTACCTGGTTAAATAAAGGTGTTCTCAACTAGCCTACCTGGTTAAATAAAGGTGTTCTCAACTAGCCTACCTGGTTAAATAAAGGTGTTCTCAACTAGCCTACCTGGTTAAATAAAGGTGTTCTCAACTAGCCTCCCTGGTTAAATAAAGGTGTTCTCAACTAGCCTACCTGGTTAAATAAAGGTGTTCTCAACTAGCCTACCTGGTTAAATAAAGGTGTTCTCAACTAGCCTACCTGGTTAAATAAAGGTGTTCTCAACTAGCCTCCCTGGTTAAATAAAGGTGTTCTCAACTAGCCTACCTGGTTAAATAAAGGTGTTCTCAACTAGCCTACCTGGTTAAATAAAGGTGTTCTCAACTAGACTACCTGGTTAAATAAAGGTGTTCTCAACTAGCCTACCTGGTTAAATAAAGGTGTTCTCAACTAGCCTACCTGGTTAAATAAAGGTGTTCTCAACTGGCCTACCTGGTTAAATAAAGGTGTTCTCAACTAGCCTACCTGGTTAAATAAAGGTGTTCTCAACTAGCCTACCTGGTTAAATATAGGTGTTCTCAACTGGCCTACCTGGTTAAATAAAGGTGTTCTCAACTAGCCTACCTGGTTAAATAAAGGTGTTCTCAACTAGCCTACCTGGTTAAATAAAGGTGTTCTCAACTAGCCTACCTGGTTAAATAAAGGTGTTCTCAACTAGCCTACCTGGTTAAATAAAGGTGTTCTCAACTGGCCTACCTGGTTAAATAAAGGTGTTCTCAACTGGCCTACCTGGTTAAATAAAGGTGTTCTCAACTGGCCTACCTGGTTAAATAAAGGTGTTCTCAACTAGCCTACCTGGTTAAATAAAGGTGTTCTCAACTAGCCTACCTGGTTAGATAAAGGTGTTTTCAACTAGACTACCTGGTTAAATAAAGGTGTTCTCTACTAGCCTACCTGGTTAAATAAAGGTGTTCTCAACTAGCCTACATGGTTAAATAAAGGTGTTCTCTACTGGCCTACCTGGTTAAATAAAGGTGTTCTCAACTAGCCTACCTGGTTAAATAAAGGTGTTCTCAACTAGCCTACCTGGTTAAATAAAGGTGTTCTCAACTAGCCTACCTGGTTAAATAAAGGTGTTCTCAACTAGCCTACCTGGGTAAATAAAGGTGTTCTCAACTGGCCTACCTGGTTAAATAAAGGTGTTCTCAACTAGCCTACCTGGTTAAATAAAGGTGTTCTCAACTAGCCTACCTGGTTAAATATAGGTGTTCTCAACTGGCCTACCTGGTTAAATAAAGGTGTTCTCAACTAGCCTACCTGGTTAAATAAAGGTGTTCTCAACTAGCCTACCTGGTTAAATAAAGGTGTTCTCAACTAGCCTACCTGGTTAAATAAAGGTGTTCTCAACTAGCCTACCTGGTTAAATAAAGGTGTTCTCAACTGGCCTACCTGGTTAAATAAAGGTGTTCTCAACTGGCCTACCTGGTTAAATAAAGGTGTTCTCAACTGGCCTACCTGGTTAAATAAAGGTGTTCTCAACTAGCCTACCTGGTTAAATAAAGGTGTTCTCAACTAGCCTACCTGGTTAGATAAAGGTGTTTTCAACTAGACTACCTGGTTAAATAAAGGTGTTCTCTACTAGCCTACCTGGTTAAATAAAGGTGTTCTCAACTAGCCTACATGGTTAAATAAAGGTGTTCTCTACTGGCCTACCTGGTTAAATAAAGGTGTTCTCAACTAGCCTACCTGGTTAAATAAAGGTGTTCTCAACTAGCCTACCTGGTTAAATAAAGGTGTTCTCAACTAGCCTACCTGGTTAAATAAAGGTGTTCTCAACTAGCCTACCTGGGTAAATAAAGGTGTTCTCAACTGGCCTACCTGGTTAAATAAAGGTGTTCTCAACTGGCCTACCTGGTTAAATAAAGGTGTTCTCAACTAGCCTACCTGGTTAAATAAAGGTGTTCTCAACTAGCCTACCTGGTTAGATAAAGGTGTTCTCAACTGGCCTACCTGGTTAAATAAAGGTGTTCTCAACTAGCCTACCTGGTTAAATAAAGGTGTTCTCAACTAGCCTACCTGGTTAAATAAAGGTGTTCTCAACTAGCCTACCTGGTTAAATAAAGGTGTTCTCAACTAGCCTACCTGGTTAAATAAAGGTGTTCTCAACTAGCCTACCTGGTTAAATAAAGGTGTTCTCAACTAGCCTACCTGGTTAAATAAAGGTGTTCTCAACTAGCCTCCCTGGTTAAATAAAGGTGTTCTCAACTAGCCTACCTGGTTAAATAAAGGTGTTCTCAACTAGCCTACCTGGTTAAATAAAGGTGTTCTCAACTAGCCTACATGGTTAAATAAAGGTGTTCTCAACTAGCCTACCTGGTTAAATAAAGGTGTTCTCAACTAAACTACCTGGTTAAATAAAGGTGTTCTCAACTAGCCTACCTGGTTAAATAAAGGTGTTCTCAACTAGCCTACCTGGTTAAATAAAGGTGTTCTCAACTAGCCTACCTGGTTAAATAAAGGTGTTCTCAACTAGCCTACCTGGTTAAATAAAGGTGTTCTCAACTAGCCTACCTGGTTAAATAAAGGTGTTCTCAACTAGCCTACCTGGTTAAATAAAGGTGTTCTCAACTAGCCTACCTTGTTAAATAAAGGTGTTCTCAACTTGCCTACCTGGTTAAATAAAGGTGTTCTCAACTAGCCTACCTTGTTAAATAAAGGTGTTCTCAACTAGCCTACCTGGTTTAATAAAGGTGTTCTCAACTAGCCTACCTTGTTAAATAAAGGTGTTCTCAACTAGCCTACCTGGTTAAATAAAGATGTTCTCAACTAGCCTACCTGGTTAAATAAAGGTGTTCTCAACTAGCCTACCTGGTTAAATAAAGGTGTTCTCAACGAGCCTACCTGGTTAAATAAAGGTGTTCTCAACTAGCCTACCTGGTTAAATAAAGGTGTTCTCAACTAGCCTACCTGGTTAAATAAAGGTGTTCTCAACTAGCCTACCTGGTTAAATAAAGGTGTTCTCAACTGGCCTACCTGGTTAAATAAAGGTGTTCTCAACTAGCCTACCTGGTTAAATAAAGGTGTTCTCAACTAGCCTACCTGGTTAAATAAAGGTGTTCTCAACTAGCCTACCTGGTTAAATAAAGGTGTTCTCAACTAGCCTACCTGGTTAAATAAAGGTGTTCTCAACTAGCCTACCTGGTTAAATAAAGGTGTTCTCAACTAGCCTACCTGGTTAAATAAAGGTGTTCTCAACTAGCCTACCTGGTTAAATAAAGATGTTCTCAACTAGCCTACCTGGTTAAATAAAGGTGTTCTCAACTAGCCTACCTGGTTAAATAAAGGTGTTCTCAACTAGCCTACCTGGTTAAATAAAGGTGTTCTCAACTAGCCTACCTGGTTAAATAAAGGTGTTCTCAACTGGCCTACCTGGTTAAATAAAGGTGTTCTCAACTAGCCTACCTGGTTAAATAAAGGTGTTCTCAACTAGCCTACCTGGTTAGATAAAGGTGTTCTCAACTGGCCTACCTGGTTAAATAAAGGTGTTCTCAACTAGCCTACCTGGTTAAATAAAGGTGTTCTCAACTTGCCTACCTGGTTAAATAAAGGTGTTCTCAACTAGCCTACCTGGTTAAATAAAGGTGTTCTCAACTAGCCTACCTGGTTAAATAAAGGTGTTCTCAATTAGCCTACCTGGTTAAATAAAGGTGTTCTCAATTAGCCTACCTGGTTAAATAAAGGTGTTCTCAACTAGCCTACCTGGTTAAATAAAGGTGTTCTCAACTAGCCTACCTGGTTAAATAAAGGTGTTCTCAACTAGCCTACCTGGTTAAATAAAGGTGTTCTCAACTAGCCTACCTGGTTAAATAAAGGTGTTCTCAACTAGCCTACCTGGTTAAATAAAGGTGTTCTCAACTAGCCTACCTGGTTAAATAAAGGTGTTCTCAACTAGCCTACCTGGTTAAATAAAGGTGTTCTCAACTAGCCTACCTGGTTAAATAAAGGTGTTCTCAACTAGCCTCCCTGGTTAAATAAAGGTGTTCTCAACTAGCCTACCTGGTTAAATAAAGGTGTTCTCAACTAGCCTACCTGGTTAAATAAAGGTGTTCTCAACTAGCCTACCTGGTTAAATAAAGGTGTTCTCAACTAGCCTACCTGGTTAAATAAAGGTGTTCTCAACTAGCCTCCCTGGTTAAATAAAGGTGTTCTCAACTAGCCTACCTGGTTAAATAAAGGTGTTCTCAACTAGCCTACCTGGTTAAATAAAGGTGTTCTCAACTAGACTACCTGGTTAAATAAAGGTGTTCTCAACTAGCCTACCTGGTTAAATAAAGGTGTTCTCAACTAGCCTACCTGGTTAAATAAAGGTGTTCTCAACTGGCCTACCTGGTTAAATAAAGGTGTTCTCAACTAGCCTACCTGGTTAAATAAAGGTGTTCTCAACTAGCCTACCTGGTTAAATATAGGTGTTCTCAACTGGCCTACCTGGTTAAATAAAGGTGTTCTCAACTAGCCTACCTGGTTAAATAAAGGTGTTCTCAACTAGCCTACCTGGTTAAATAAAGGTGTTCTCAACTAGCCTACCTGGTTAAATAAAGGTGTTCTCAACTAGCCTACCTGGTTAAATAAAGGTGTTCTCAACTGGCCTACCTGGTTAAATAAAGGTGTTCTCAACTGGCCTACCTGGTTAAATAAAGGTGTTCTCAACTGGCCTACCTGGTTAAATAAAGGTGTTCTCAACTAGCCTACCTGGTTAAATAAAGGTGTTCTCAACTAGCCTACCTGGTTAGATAAAGGTGTTTTCAACTAGACTACCTGGTTAAATAAAGGTGTTCTCAACTAGCCTACCTGGTTAAATAAAGGTGTTCTCAACTAGACTACCTGGTTAAATAAAGGTGTTCTCAACTAGCCTACCTGGTTAAATAAAGGTGTTCTCAACTAGCCTACCTGGTTAAATAAAGGTGTTCTCAACTAGCCTACCTGGTTAAATAAAGGTGTTCTCAACTAGCCTACCTGGTTAAATAAAGGTGTTCTCAACTAGACTTTTTTTTTATTTTTTTTATTTTACCTTTATTTAGCCAGGCAAGTCAGTTAAGAACAAATTCTTATTTTCAATGACGGCCTGGGAACAGTGGGTTAACTGCCTGTTCAGGGGCAGAACGACAGATTTGTACCTTGTCAGCTCGGGGGTTTGAACTCGCAACCTTCCGGTTACTAGTCCAACGCTCTAACCACTAGGCTACCCTACCTGGTTAAATAAAGGTGTTCTCAACTAGCCTACCTGGTTAAATAAAGGTGTTCTCAACTGGCCTACCTGGTTAAATAAAGGTGTTCTCAACTAGCCTACCTGGTTAAATAAAGGTGTTCTCAACTAGCCTACCTGGTTAAATAAAGGTGTTCTCTACTAGCCTACCTGGTTAAATAAAGGTGTTCTCAACTAGCCTACCTTGTTAAATAAAGGTGTTCTCAACTAGCCTACCTGGTTAAATAAAGGTGTTCTCAACTAGCCTACCTGGTTAAATAAAGGTGTTCTCAACTAGCCTACCTGGTTAAATAAAGGTGTTCTCAACTAGCCTACCTGGTTAAATAAAGGTGTTCTCAACTAGCCTACCTGGTTAAATAAAGGTGTTCTCAACTAGCCTACCTGGTTAAATAAAGGTGTTCTCAACTAGCCTACCTGGTTAAATAAAGGTTAAATATATATTTTTTTAAACTGTACCTAACCTTCTCCAGAGGAGGATATGACATCACCTCCTTAACCCACAGTATAAAGGAGGGCGGCCTTGCAGAATTCCTGTGAAAGAGGACAAGGCGACGAGCTGATGAGTGGTAGCATTTTGGTCTAGGGGGAGTACCCAAAAAATGGCAGTGACTGGGTTGGGGCTAACAGTTGTATTACACATACGTGAGAATGCTTCAAAAATGGGGTCCCGTGACCAAAACACAGTCGCTGGATTCTTGGTGGCATCTCAAACACTTGGGGTCAACATTTGGGTATATTTTTGCCAATCTGTCATTCGAGTGTGCAGATTTTGTATTTGCAAAGGAAGGCGGATTAATGCTCTGTATTATGTCGTATAATCTGGAGATTGGTACCTTCAGATACGGGCTAAGATCTAAGCACCTCTCGACTGGACACTTAAAGGTCTCGAGTGGAAATTAAGGGAAACTTTTTTTGCAGGTATCTAAAAAATAGTAGGTATTGGGAATAGTGTTGTCAACCCTCAGAGTATGGAATGAGACTAATGTGTTATCAACAAATAGGTCATACATAAAAATCAGACCGTTCCTATGCCAGAACTGTCAATCTGTGACACTGAGAAGAGATGATTAGATGTTAATGGAGAGAAGTCGCTTGCTCGTTTAAGGCTAAAGTGACTTCGGAATTGGGACCAGATTTTAAGGGAGTTCTTGACAATGGGGTTCAAAACATGGGTGCCGAGGTTCATGGGCATTGGGGAGCACAGGAGAGAGACAGGAGAAGTTGGAAGGGTTGACTGTAACTCAATGATGGCCCAAGTTGGACCATCCTTGTTTTCATGTGTAGAAACCCAATAAACACATTTAGATATATTTACTGACCAGTAGCAGTGTCAAAAGAAATGGGAAGGCCCAGCCCACCTGCAGGCTTAGGTCTCTCCAGATATACCTTTCTCATTCGTGGATTTGACTTATTCCAAATGAAGTTGGAAATGTAGCTGTCCAGTTGCTTGAACATCGACAGAAAAATGGGAATCATTTGGAATAAGTATAAAAACCTAGGTAGTACAGTCCTCTTGACAGAATTAATGTGACCTGCTAATAAAATGGAGACGACCACCTTGTGAAATCCTGCTTGGTGCTATACCCTCTCTCTAACCCTGTGGAGTCTATACCCTCTCTCTAACCCTGTGGAGTCTATACCCTCTCTAACCCTGTGGAGTCTATACCCTCTCTCTAACCCTGTGGAGTCTATACCCTCTCTCTAACCCTGTGGAGTCTATACCATCTCTCTAACCCTGTGGAGTCTATACCCTCTCTCTAACCCTGTGGAGTCTATACCCTCTCTCTAACCCTGTGGAGTCTATACCCTCTCTCTAACCCTGTGGAGTCTATACCCTCTCTCTAACCCTGTGGAGTCTATACCCTCTCTCTAACCCTGTGGAGTCTATACACTCTCTCTAACCCTGTGGAGTCTATACCCTCTCTCTAACCCTGTGGAGTCTATACCCTCTCTCTAACCCTGTGGAGTCTATACCCTCTCTCTAACCCTGTGGAGTCTATCTATACCCTCTCTCTAACCATGTGGAGTCTATCTATACCCTCTCTCTAACCCTGTGGAGTCTATCTATACCCTCTCTCTAACCCTGTGGAGTCTATACCCTCTCTCTAACCCTGTGGAGTCTATACACTCTCTCTAACCCTGTGGAGTCTATCTATACCCTCTCTCTAACCCTGTGGAGTCTATACCCTCTCTCTAACCCTGTGGAGTCTATACCCTCTCTCTAACCCTGTGGAGTCTATACCCTCTCTCTAACCCTGTGGAGTCTATCTATACCCTCTCTCTAACCCTGTGGAGTCTATCTATACCCTCTCTCTAACCATGTGGAGTCTATCTATACCCTCTCTCTAACCCTGTGGAGTCTATCTATACCCTCTCCCTAACCCTGTGGAGTCTATACCCTCTCTCTAACCCTGTGGAGTCTATCTATACCCTCTCTCTAACCATGTGGAGTCTATCTATACCCTCTCTCTAACCCTGTGGAGTCTATCTATACCCTCTCTCTAACCCTGTGGAGTCTATACCCTCTCTCTAACCCTGTGGAGTCTATACTATACCCTCTCTCTAACCCTGTGGAGTCTATACCCTCTCTAACCCTGTGGAGTCTATACCCTCTCTCTAACCCTGTGGAGTCTATACCCTCTCTCTAACCCTGTGGAGTCTATACCCTCTCTCTAACCCTGTGGAGTCTATACCCTCTCTAACCCTACTTCAAGGTCTCAGAGCAAGTGATGTCACGATTGAAACGCTATTTAGCGCGCACCGCTAACTAAGCTAGCCGTTTCACATCCGTTACACCAGCATACGAGATGTGTCAGGAAGAGCCTCTGACGAGTAAAGAGCAGAGCAGAGTAGAGTTGCTTAAATTGATAGTTGATTTATTTGGGATCGGTAGAAATTAAATCAGCTGCAACACAGATTTCAGGTATGGTGCTGCTCGCAGCAGAATCTGGTGAGATAACAACTTGCCAGCTTCCTCTCCGTGTTCATAGAATTTTTTTGTCTCGACTTAAACAGAAGCTGCTCCGTTTGTTTGGTGGTAAGATTGTCAAATTCCAATTGGTGTAGCAGTCTCTCTTTGTAGAGTTCAGGAGTCGGAGAAGAGGCATATCTGTTGTCCACATCTAGAATGAGTTGAGATAGCTCCAATAAGCGCTTGCTGCAGGGCTATGGTCTGAGATAAAGATGCTGTGATTTTGGGGTGGCGTGGTAGCCTAGTGGTTAGAGCGTTAGAGCGTTGGGCTAGTAACCGGAAGGTTGCACGTTCAATTCCCAGAGCTGACATGGTACCAATTTGTCATTCTGCCCCTGAATAAGGCAGTTAACCCACTGTTCCTAGGCCGTCATTGAAAATAAGAAATTGTTCTTAACTGACTTGCCTAGTTAAATAAAGGCAAAAAATATATATATATTGGCTATTAGTTTCAAAAGGAAGAATTCTATTGTCGAAAACGTAAATCCTGGGTGGTGGATGAGTGGTGGACTGAAGGAATAAAAGCAGTGGGATTGCTCCTCCTCCATGGATCAGACAAATTATAGGATTCTAGAAATGAGTTGATTACTGCGCCTGATTTTGAAATGACATTGTTGGGCTATGGTCTGGATCTGTCTAGACTTGGCTGCAATACACAATTGAAATCTCCACCCATCCAACATCAAATGATGTTGTAACTTAAATGGGTTACAAAGTTAATGTTTACAGTTAATTCTGTCTCTAAATATATTTTCTTTAGAGTTACTTACATATGTAATTGTATTAGAATTCGTGTGTTGGAGATTGAGAGAACTACATACATATCTGTTGTATTGGATTACGCTTTTGACCGCAAGTTCCAGAATGCCTTGCGACAGGAAGTAGAGCGAGAACACGCCAGTTATGTACAAGTGACAAGTGTTAACTGACTTCCCCAGTTAAATACACAAAAGGTGTAACTATAGTACCTGGGAGAACGGGTGTAGGTAGGGTGGGTTTATACGATGGAGATTTCCAACGATGGAGAATTCCAAAAGGGTCCTAAGTTGAGGGACCACGGGGCCATAAGGGGTTGCTACAGGGATGGTTGGCCATGGAATACACATAACATGGGCAGCCAGGGACACACTCTAACACTCAGACATAATAAAGAAAGCATGTGAGTCCGCCAGATCAGAGATCGTAGGGATGACCAGGGGTGTTCTCTTGATAAGTGGAGATGACCAGGGATGTTCTCTTGATAAGTGGAGATGACCAGGGATGTTCTCTTGATAAGTGGAGATGACCAGGGATGTTCTCTTGATAAGTGGAGATGACCAGGGATATTCTCTTGATAAGTGGAGATGACCAGGGATGTTCTCTTGATAAGTGGAGATGACCAGGGGTGTTCTCTTGATAAGTGGAGATGACCAGGGGTGTTCTCTTGATAAGTGGAGATGACCAGGGGTGTTCTCTTGATAAGTGGAGATGACCAGGGGTGTTCTCTTGATAAGTGGAGATGACCAGGGGTGTTCTATTGATAAGTGGAGATGACCAGGGGTGTTCTCTTGATAAGTGGAGATGACCAGGGGTGTTCTCTTGATAAGTGGAGATGACCAGGGGTGTTCTCTTGATAAGTGGAGATGACCAGGGGTGTTCTCTTGATAAGTGGAGATGACCAGGGA